>NC_142794.1:57275537-57353037 GCF_049724085.1 Artemia sp. Qi Xiang Cuo
CAACCGCAGCAGTGTTATTCTCGTACATAGCACTAATTACTTTAATGTATTTGTCTGGTATACCATACAAGGATAAAACCTTTACTAAAGCCCTTCTATCAACAGGATCGAACGCCTGCTCATAATCTATAAAACTGAGGACCAAAGGTGTTTGACAACTCAGGCGCTCCTCAACTATTAACCTAAGAGTGAAAATTTGGTTGAAGCATCCTCTACCTTTTCTAAAACCGCACTGTTCTTCTCTTAAAACTTTGTCTACGGCATCTCTCAGTCTAAAAAGTATCATATTACTAAGTAATTTGCTACCTACAGAGACCAGACTAATGCCTCGATAATTACCACACTCACTTTTATCATCTTATAAAGTGGCTTAATTAAGATTTTCCTAAAATCTTTAGGTACTTCCCCTTTTTCAAAACCATATTCATAATTTTCAGTAACTTATTTCTATCCTCAGAGCCACCATATTCAAGAAACTCATTTACCACCCTATCAACATCTGGAGCCTGATTATTTTTTAATCCTTTTAGTACTGTCGCTAATTCTTCCTCACAAAACAAATCTTCCTTTAGCACATACTGAAATAATATGCAGTTGGATAGTATAGTATATCATCCATTTTATACGAAACAAATATCCTTTTCTCCTTGTTAATTTTACTTTCTGGATGTTGCCAAATTTAGTTTTAGACGGTTCTTGATAAATGGTTCTTATGATTAGTCAGCACCTCCTGGTTCGCGAAAAGGGGCGACATTGCTTTATTTTCATTTGTGTTTCAGATTCAGTATCTTGTCGGTTCACGTTCAGTTCGTATTAAGCTACTATTTTCGGTCTGTGTGACAATCTACTAAATAAAAGTGAGTTATATTTTCTAACCCCGCTTCTAGTTATTCCCTGACCCGTTTGAAGATTTGGGAAAGGCAGTTCTAGGCGAGCTATTAGTATACGTTGATGTGTGGTACCCGTATTGACCAGTATTGGCGAATATTGGCTCCATGGCTCACAATGTACATACAATGTACAATGTACATTTAGTTCGCACTATTTCAGAAAACTAGCCCAATTTTGCAAGCTAATTCTTGGTATTTCTGTGTAAATTACATTTTGTGTATATATTAAATTATATTATTTTCTGCATACTGGATTCAGAGAATAGCCAAAAGCTACGCCAGTAAAAATCTAGATTTGTTTGGAACATTTCACGTATGCCAGTGCCAATGCCCCATACCTGTTAGTCTGTCCCTCTGGGAATACATTAGAATATATTGGAGTCCATTTGTTCGTTTAACAGTGTGGGATGGGGAACGCAAGGAACCATGTTGTGATTATTTTTCGGTGTCGGACATCTCGAATGATTTCTGCAAATTTATGATGATTCTAATTCAATCCTATACATAAAACTAAGCAGTTTATTTTATTTATTTCAATATTTGTTTTAAAAGTAGTGAGAGAGTTTACCGCCGACTATGTACATTTATTGATATGTAGTTTTGGTTTTAATATACTATTTGATTTAACATTTGCCTTAAACAAAATACTCTGCTGTATCCTAGGTCCATTTGTTCAGACTAGAGATCTAAATATAAATATAATATGTTCAAAATTTTGACCAATAAACAATTGGAAAATTTTATGTGTATCTTATGATTAATATTTAGACGCATGATACCATTTAAAGCCAGCATATTACTCAAGAATTGGACACTGAATAACCCCAAGATCCACATTGCTTTTCCCCTTCTAGATGTTGTTATATGGATCCGAAGTTTTTCGGGTTGTTCTTGTAGATAATACCAAGTAGCCATGGCTTTGGACGCCCTGAACTATTTTTCCAACCCTTCCCTTGCGTCTAGTTCAGTCCCAATTATTTTGAGACCCTGGACCATTTCCCGACGCTTCCACCATGAAACATTTCCCGACGCTTCCCTGGCGTCTACTTCAGTCCCATTTTTTTTACACCCTGAACCATTCCCAACGCTTCCCTGGCGTCTAGTTCAGTTCCATTTTTTTTATCATATCTTGTATTTGCCTCTACATTTTGATCATATTTTATATTTGCATCCACATTTTGATCACGTGTTACATTTGCCTCTACATTTTTTTTTCTTTCTCTATTCCTAAAAAAAACAAACTAAAAACTCTTTACTGGTAGTTTGGTACTAACAAATTTTAATTACCAGCGACAGTTAAGATTAAAAGTTTTTTACCTCTATACTAATTTTAGCCATCTATTTAGACGGGTTATTTAGTTTTCCGACACTCTGTCGGAATCTGGATCTTTTCTATACCAACATTCGGAGCTATCGTGGTTTCGGCCACCACAAACATAGCATTTCCTACTTTCGACCCTCTGTGTCGAAGAGTTTGGGGAAAAAGCGACTTTACTCTTCCTTTGATTGGAGCAATTTCTTCGAAAATGCCCAAATTCTTATCACTGTCTGTGACCTATATCGATCTGTGGGTTTCTCGATACATGAATTTTGCCGCCCAGGACCCGTATCTGATTGTGAATTTCTGTAATGAATTCCTTCATAATTATTTTCACTATTCTTTAGGAAGGGAGATCGTTTCCCTCTTCCACGGCCCCTTGGGATTGGTCGACCCCTATCCGAATGTTTGTCTCCCATGTTATTGCCCTGGGGCAGGCGGGGCTTATTTTTAATCGTCATAGCAGCCTAAAAAAAATTGCCGTTTTCGTCACTTTTTTCGTCAAATATGGAATCTACAGGGTTTATCTCTGGAAGGTTTTATAATTTTTAGAAATTTAATGCTTTCGTTATTACTTTATCAAAGTTAGTATTCTTGGGGTTTAATTCTGGAATAATATTCATGATAAAATCGATACAAGAAGAAAATAACTAGCCTAAGCAGTCCTAACTTTGTCCTATGCGCACCAAATTTAAGGCTCACACTTACTCTTTATCACTTCGTTGAAATAAGATGTTTTTTTTTATACTGGATGTAGATTCCTCTAAGGTTTCTTCTTTGACTACAGGAGATGTGCGTAGATTAGTAGGCTTCATCTTCATCGGTTGAAAAACTCTGCGGCGATTGCAAAAATTGAAAACCTGCGACGGCTTTGTATTAAAATATGTCAGGCATGTATTTTGCTTTCTTCTTGCGTCTGGTTCGATGAAATAGCATCGAACTGGCTCTGTTGTGGATAAACTGGGCTTGAAGTAAAATTGAAGCACTTCTGACATCATGTTGTAAGCTTTACTTTTGTTGTTTAATCGTTGAGCGAGTTCATGCAATGGTGCTTACAAACTATATACCATTTTGCAGGCCAATATATTTAATTCCGTTGATATATATATAAAAAGGTCTTTATTCATATCAAAACCATAACCAGAAGCAGACACTTGTCTCATTCAACACATAAGTTAGACTCTCTCTCCTAAGAGCTAAACAAACAAATATATATATCATTGTTTTCCACGTGTTTTAATATATTCTCTATAAGACTTCAAAGAAGTATACGTGGAAATGCTTACTACGGATAATAAATAAGTTCCTGAAAATTACCTTAATTTTCTGATATAATACATTGACTTTATGTGCTAACACATGTTGTCAGCTAGGCCATCTGATACTAAAATTTAAATCGGAATACTTTACATAGGGTTGTATATTGATTTTCGCTGTAAGTAGCATCCTCCAAATGAATCACCTTCGTTTGCTACTCTTTCCTCAAGGAAATGGAGTGTCCACAGGGAATACATATAACGGTGAAGGCAGGCACGTACGCAGGAATTTGTTTGGGACGGAAGGGGGGGACAAAATCCTTCAAAATAGAAGGTAAAAGGCATATTATATTACGTAACATATACAAAAACCAAAAGCACACATATCAAGAAATAGAGACTCACCCTTTATTGTAAATTGAAAGCTACGAGCAGAGCTAAGAACAAACTTTTCCAGAATCTCATCTATTGATGCAGAAACATCTCAGTGAACATTTAGTGCCAAGCCATTTAGTCGGTCTTCGTCCATTCGGCTGCAGATAGGTTTTTAGCCTTTTCATTGAAGAAAATCACCTCTCAACACATGCTGTAGAAGTAGTTATGACACAGAACATGCGGAGTAACATATGGACGTTGGGAAATATGCCTTGCTCACACTCTGCCAGGCTCTGCGCTGCAGTCTTTGTAAAAAGACAGGGAGCTACTTTCAGCCACTTAGCCCGCCATAGTTGAAGCTCAGCCTTCATAGCGGACTCCGAGCTTGTTAGATCTGAGCAATATAACTTGATCAGTTCTTTAATATTGCCAATAGGCTCTTTTACGACAAGAGATGACAGGATTCCACTGAGGCCTTTCAGAATAACTTTGTGATTTGTAAATCGAGTTTTGAGTGATTGTATGATTTTGTACACGAATGGGATGAAAAAGAGAAAGTCGATAGTAAAATTACATGTGCTTTTCTGCCAGGATAACATGTGGGATGTCGACGACATTTCTCTTCCGTGGCATGGCATTGGTGATAGCCAGTCCTTGGCATATGCACGTGAGTTCCGAAAACAGCTGACCAAACTTCTCCTATGCACATAGCCAAATCGATGTTTTGTGACTGCAGCAGCTTAGGCAAATTCAGTGTGTACCCCAGAAAAAAGCCCATCACATAAAGGGTCGCTATATAGTCCAAGTTAAGGATTTTATAGAGTAGACTTCTGGATTTTGACGACGCCATGGAGTCTCCATTTGTCTCTATGTCTTCTAGGGCCTTAAAGATCCGAAAAACTAAGTGCTTTTATATCTGTATCGCATCGTGTCTTTCAACCCATCGAGTTTCGCACACTCTTTTCAGATTGACTTCAGTGTAAGTTTTTAAGACAGCGTTTCGCCTGGCACTGAAGTGAAAGACATTAATTGTTTCACAAATAACCACCATACAGTGCCCACTCATGTTTACAGCCCCTTCATACCCTTGTCTTCTGCATAGTTTCATATCGAGGCCAAGTTTTTCCATTCGACTTAGGATAAATTGACCGAGACTTTCACCTTGCAAGTCTTCAACAACAACAAACTCGAAAAAATCTTCCCTGTTCAGAAAAGTTTCACTGTCACAAATCGCAGCCCTAGAACTTTTCCTGCCTTGATATGTCGGTTGTCTCGTCCGCCAGGATGGTGAAAAAATGAGCCGAATTCACTTGTGCGTCCTGAAATCTGGGGCTACTACTGGGCATTGCCCACACTTTTCTCAAAAAACTCTTTCATTATTGGATCATCTTTCATCCGATAGCGTAGCAAGGTCCTAAGATTTCCGTCGTTTATACAGGCTCTACAAAGGTCATTTTCCCCAAATCCTCGTCCCCAAGCAGTGCAAGTCCTTGCCGTACACATAACAGTATTGTCTCTTTGATGAGACGAAGCCGTTCTCCGTTTATTTCTATTTAATTTCTTTCCTAAGTATTCAAGACCCACTATAGAAGACTTTTGCCTGCTCACTGTTGCCAAAACACTTTCCCCCAAACAAAAGCGTTTCTATTGTAGGAATTTGACTGATGTTTAGAGATGACTTCCAGGGCATTTTTCCAATTCACGTCAGGCTCCATGACAAGCTGCCCTGATTTTTGGTGACCATCTTTCGGCTTGATCACAAAGCAAACAAAGCACAATATTTGCAGAAACACCTTTTTTCGCTGAAGATAATACTAGCCAAACGTATTTATCCATCAAGCTAACTTGAAACTTCCTTGTTTTTAACCCTGTGACTTGAACTGCGAAAGGACAGTCCTTGTTTGGTTTAAAATGCCTTTTCAGAAAATTGTACTTTGTTTCATTGAAAAAGTGAACCTCTTCTTACAAAAAACGTTCCAATGTCAAGCCCAACGTCAGTGTTTACTTCATCACGTTTGCCTGCTACTACTTCAGTATTTGATATTCATTCTTGAGCTGAAGTCAAAGGTTCAGTCGTAACGGCAATGTTCAGCTGATCACTATTGCCACTTTTTTCCGAGTCAACCTCACTAATTCGTCGTGTTTTACCTCAAAGTTGGAGAACACTGTTTTTCGACCTCCTCACACTTGTCCTATCTTTAGCGATACTTGGTTTTAGACTGTCAACTGAAAAGGCCTGGGTTTAATTGCAAGAACGACCGCTTCATCCCCTAGAGAAGGACCACCCACGAATGATGTTCAAAGACTAAAAGTTAGCTCAAAGATTCCTTGACAGAGGGTGAGAAGTTGGAGAGGAAATGGTTGGACAGGTACTATGTTGGTGAGCCAATCGGGTAATTACAGGCTGAAAAATCATCAAAAACGGTTAACACATTATGTCTAGATCAGCAATTAGCCACTATCCCTTTTTTTAGAAGTACCTGAAAATATGGGAAAATAAAAAAACAAATCGTGATATTTCGGGGGGGGGTGTTCCTCCCCCCCTCTGCGTAAATGCCTGGTTGAAGGGTCCCAATGATTTGTAATTAATAGTTGCGTAATATGTGGCATATTTGTAGGTTTGTGCTGGTTTTCGCGCCGCATTTTCTTGGCGTCAATAATTATGATGGCGCTTGTTTTCTAACAGCACAATTCTTTGTTCTTCACTTAAATCTTTGGCACGTTCTGATACTTGCTTTCTCGCTATCGCTCGTAATTCTTACTGCTTATCTTCTAGTCGCATATTTCTTTGTTCTCGCTGTGGCATATCCTTTAGTCGCATATTTCTTTGTTCTTCACTTTCATTTTTAGTTCGTTTTTCTCTCATTTTATTTCGTTCTACTCCTTGTCATCGCATGTCTTGAAAGCACATATTTCTTTGTTCTTAACCTTTCTTTTTAATTCGTTTAAATTCTTGATGCCGCGTAACTTCGAACTGAATATTTCTTTGTTCTTCACTTTTGTTTTTGACTAGATGTAAATGTCCCTTTCGCAAGTATTCTAACTGAGTATTTATTTGTTCTTCATTTTAGTTTATTATTACTTTAGACATTATTTTCAATACCCTTTACTTTAGCTGCTCGGATTCGTCTTGTCACATTTGATTATCTAGGCTGTTATTTTGTTCTCTAGGCATTATGAAACTTCCTAAAACGACCTTCGTAAATAGAATAATTACACATTATATTTTATACTTAGCTATGTTCCTTTTGCAATGTTTCATGAGTCATAGGTATAAGAACGATGCATTCACTCCTGGGGAGGGGGAATAATGTAATTTATTCTCTTGAACTGTGTTCATAAATATGACATTAATCATATGATTTTTGTCAAAATTAAATGAAAGAATGAATAAATTTCAGTAATAACGTGTCTTAAAATCAACAGGAAAAGACGGAGCACAAACAAGAAAAGAGAGGAAAAGCAAAACTGACAAGAAAAGCAAACGCAAACAGAAAGAACTACATAATAACATAACTATTTGAGAAGGTGGACCACTCGTGGTCCAGCAGCTCTAGTTTTTTACGTAGTTCTGAATTACCTCCTCCACGGTACTCAGAGGCTCAGCAATTCATATTTCGCAACAATATGGCGGTTTCTAACAAAAGGCGGCACTTGAAGCAGATATCGGGCATACTTGAAAAATACCGATCTTTTGTCTTTCTTGTTTCGTGCACTTAGGAGCTTCCAAAAAGGAGACAGGTACAAGACATGAAGCAAAGCTACTGCATTATAAGAGACGAGCCAGATATTTACGGCTTGAATTGTGACGGCTAGTGACAACACCCGCATAGGCAATGCGCACTTTTTTTTAGAAAGGTGTTTAATAAGCAAAGACTGGGTTTCTCGTGATTACGACCAATCGGCAGACCAAGGTATGTAAGATGACTAGACGGTATAACGGTAATTCCACCAAGCATAACCGTAGCATTATCTTCAGGGGAATTAAAAAACAAGATAGCAGACTTTTCTACATTAAACTGCAAACCAATATCCGCATAACTTTTTTCAAGACGCGAGAAATTATTTTCTAATGAAGAAAGCAACCGAGAGAGATTCAAAAGATCATCTGCAAAACCCAGAAGGGACAGGCCAATATGCTTGAAAATATAACTCGGAGAGATAACCTGTTGTGCATTATTAACACTATTATTATACAAAGTAGGAGACGTTATAGTCCCTTGCTTATTTCCCTTATGTACGGAAACCTCCTTGCTAAGCTCACCATCTTGCAAACGAACATGAAGCTTGAGGTTCCTATGCGTATCACGTAGTGACCTTACAATAGAAGAACGCACGCCTCGCTTACACAGCTCTACCAAAATCTGGGCATGAATCCCAGAGCCAAAAGCTCTCCTAACATCATACTGACCTAAGATCAAAGTTTCTCGCGAGAGATGAGCATCAAGTACTATGTTAGCAAGAAGATAAAGTACAGGGGTGCACCCGAGGCCTTTTCGAAAACCAATCTGGTGTGGAGGCATCTCACTCTTATTATAAATCTCATTAAACACAACAATCTCGAATAGTTTGCAAAATACTGAAGATATCGTTATTGGCCGATACGAAGAAGGCTGTTCGGCTGGCTTCTCCTTCTTTAATATTGGGATAACACCCACATTAAAGCAACTCGGGACTATACCTTCTGTCAAAATCATGTGAAATAGAAGGGCAATGGGATGGCAAAGAACATAACCTCCCAAAGAAAGATGTAGAGCACAAATACTATCACAGCCTTTCGAGTATACCTTTTTCAGCTTTTTAACGGACTGGTAAATTAAGATCGGTGACACTGAGAAATCGTGGTAGACGTATTTCACTTTCACTGCAATATGAGTTTGCATTTTTCTGCAACAGATGGAAGGGAACTTTTATTTTACTCAGGATTTTGCCACAAGTAGCCGCAAAGAGATCATTCGACACTTGTTTCCAGTCACCGTATACTCTCCATTGGGATTTACACGGACCCGACAATTTTGAACAGTCTAGTGTTATTGACAATGACAAAGGCAAATGGTCAGAGTATGAACCGTCAGCTGCAACTTTTACTTCGTCACTCACCGGGATGTTCGTTAACACATGGTCAAGATTTGAGACGGTGTTGGCAACACTGATAAATGTATAACCGTTATCCCTATCAACGACATTTAACTGATCAGAAAGGGAACCTATAACGATTTGAGTCCTTTCAGATTCGGTATTAAGCAGGTCACAGTTGAAGTCCCTTATTAATAGAACTTTCGTATTCCCAGAAATTTGAGCCGTCACGAAACGGCTTAGCTGAGTAGAGGCAGCCGTGAACTTGCTGTCCGAGAGGCTAGATCTATAAATAGTAGGAAGATAGACGTTTATTATCACAGTATCGCGAACTTTAACAGCGAGGAAGTGTTTACTTGATGGTAAAAGTTCAGCCTGAAGAGACTTTCTCACCAAAGTGGCTAAACCACCAGATGGCCGACCTCTGGATTTCACATGTTCAGCTGGCCGAATAAAACACTGGAGTGAACTTGAGAACTTGAGCAGGTTAGTATTGTCCTCGGAAAGCAGATGCTCTTGTACACAAATTATTTCATTTGTTAGGCTCATAGTATCAAGCAGAACTGTTTTGTCAGGTGCTTTCCCATTTATACTCCAAGACAGAATACTACACATTTTGGGAGCGTGCCTAGTCGAATTGCAATTCGGCCACCAAGTAGGATTTTCACAAGGGTTCTCAGGTGAGCTTGTGTGGCCAGTTTCTCTACAGTGGCTACAACTTTCAGCTTCCTTACAGTCCACCACTATGTGCCCCACACGATGGCACCGATAACACCTTCGAGGCAAAAAGCAGAATTCTTCTAGTCGGAATCGTTCAAAACCAATTTTTGCACTTTTAGAGGGGCAATACATTTTAAACGCTTGCGAATTGCCGCACTTGATTGCTTTTTCACAGTCTTTTGTCATACTTTTCAGAAGGTCCTCCGCCATGTTGCTGGAGACACGTATTTCTATCCCGATGAACTGGGAATTAACAAGTCGATTGTCAATTTTATGGGTACTTTTGAAGGCAGCCAAGACTTTTTCTGCTACCTGCTTCGAAGAGATTGACAGTTGCCATTCCTTATTTCTCCGCCTGAGCACTGCATCCGCTAATGTTGAATCACCCTGTACCAAGCTTGTTATAAAGTCCATACGCTTTCCTGGATCGTCTAAATAAGGAGGCATATTCTTCACGACAACCGAGAACAGTGGTTTTTCCACATTTGGCGATTTAGATACTGATGAAGAGGCTGTATGCTGATTCTTGGAATCGGCAATAACTTTCAAACCATTGTTCAGAGTATCTAACTTGCGAGAAAACTGTTGCAGCTCACTGTCAATTTTTATCGTCATTTCGTTCATTTTGGTAGTAATACAGACTACAATTTCGTCACCACACGTGGAAACAGACTTCGGTTCGAGAATAACGAAAGTTGGAAGCTCTTATCCGTCCTTATGACAGTGCCATTTCGCTTTCGTAATATCCGTCAAGTAATCACAGTCTTTTTTGCATTCGCTAATCGTTCGTCATATCCGAATTTACCCTCATAGTAAGTCCACAGCAGTTTTTTGGCTTCCATAATACTGGCTGAAACTTCGCACTTAAACATTCAAGAGAAGAAGATTCTTACTTTTGAAAACAATTGCCTCAGGAGCATTCTGAATATACATTGGTCGGAAAAGGTCTCAAACGATACCATTCGGAGAATCACCAATCAACCACTAATAACCGACACCATCAGATCCCGTAGATGGAGGTATCTCGGACACGTTTTAAGAATGGAAAACAATCGGATGCCAAAGTCTACAGTTGAGTGGCCACCAGTTGGAAGCCGGAAGCGAGGGAGACCTCGAAACACATTGAGGCGAACCTACAACAGTGACATATGCCGCCTGAATGCCTCTGTCCAACCAGATTGGGAAGATGTATACGCATCGGCTCATCTCAGACCCGATTGGCGACTATTCAGTGATGCTCTAGCACCCCTGGTGGCGCAGGAGGATCTAAGGTCTAAGGTCTAAGGTAATACTGCCATGATCGAAAAACTCTACTCCTTTGTTAACGAACATATCCGTTTTAATACCCTTTGTCATGCATCGACAGACAAAGTTTAAAACTAGATTCAAGACTAGCAAAGTTTTCATTGCGTTAATCTGGATCACGTCGAAAATTCATTCGCCAATTTCGTTCCAAGGTCAGACACTGCAGTCTAGCAGCTTCACGAAAATTAATTTAACACGCGCAGAGCACACGTGATGTTCACGCGACGAGCGCTGAATGACTGCTAAAAAGCTGCAAACGAATTTTCTCAAACTCGTGATCTATGTACATCCTTTTTGCAGGACATAAAATCCCAGGATGCCAATTGCCTGCATCCTGGACACTAAAAACAATAAACCTCTTTCGCAAAATGACTCATTACACTTGATATTTTATGCTTAGCTATGTTTCTTCTGTAATTTTGGCTGTATCATAGATACTAAAAACGATACAACCACTCAACTAAAGTCGTCTAATCAAGATTGAGATGAACATACCCAGCAGGGCTACTCTTACATACCTATCACAGTTTTTTCTGTTCTTTGTAGGTTGCTGGAGTTATTAGTTATGAAGGTCATAAATAAGGCTTGGTAACTCCAGATATCCTGTTTGGATTTAAGAAAGGCTATATTTGGGAGCACGTGTTTAATCTACTTGTTAGTTTTCTTATTGATATAGAGAGTAGTGGTGAGTTTCTTCTTCTTGCAGCTCATGGTGTATCTCATTTTTTTTACCCTGATATTCATTCTGTGTCATTGTATATCCCGCATAAGTGATGTGTTGATCACTTAATTGTGTATGCGTTAAAAATATATGCTAGGCTACGAGTTGCTGTGAAAGTACCCGCCGTGATGATTATGTTATTTGTAAATCCCAACTCGGAGTTTGGAAGGGAATCCACCAGAGTGGGGTAACTTCGTCCCCCTCTTACAATAACATTGGGGTTGGCCCCACCCCCCAAATAAAGTCAATTTTATTTTTAGTTGACTGGACCTTTCCATAAGCAATTAGTCACATTTTGAAATTTTAGCAGAACAGTGTCGTCCGTTGAGAATAAATGTTCCGTGCTTAGTAGGAAATATACCTAAATTAGGCTGAAGTTTAATGATTAGAAGATCAAGGTTGTTCCTCTTTGCAAGCCCATATGTAATGCAAAGTTGATAAACCTAGAAAACCAGAATATTCAGATATCTACCAACATTAAGCATCTTGCTTTCCCACTTGGAGATTGCGCGAAAATCAACGGGAACGCTTATCATCATATGTCTAAGCAAGAAATGTAGAAAACTGTTAGTAATGTTAGTCCGTTGTAAAGCCAGCATTCTTGCCCATGTGTGCGACACTTTTAACATGCCTCACGCCTCAGCACTCACAAAGGAAATTATCTCGGCTGTATATATTTGCTTCGTGAAGTTTGTCTTATGTATACTCCTGTGGTTTAGAAAGAAAATTCTATTCTTGGCCTCTAGCCGCTAGTCGACCCCTAATAGTTACTGAGCAGTCTCAGGTTCGCTTTTTATCCAAGCTGAATAAGTCAAACAGCCTTCATCCTTCTATGTGTTAATAGATTATTTATTATTCTTTCGTATTTTACTGTTTTTATGTTAGGCTATTTGTATTATTTTTAGGCTATGTTATGTTATTCGCAACAGTGCGGTCTTTTCTATGTGTGTATTCTTTCTCTTTTTTTACCCCATTTTGGACCCTTGTGTGCTCTTTTGGGTAAAGATATTGATTGATTGATTGATTGATTGCTAGAAGGTATGGTAGAAAAAGTGGTAAGTTATAAGTCTAACGCGTACATACTTCAAGAGGCCGAGGAAGATAAGCTAGATGTTTTACAGAAAAATTGTCTGTAAGGACGTTTCATCGAATAACAAGCTGTACAGAAATGTGGTCTGATTCAAATCGATAAAGCTATAGTGAAAAAAAGGTAAAGAAATTTAGGCCACGTCTTAAGGATAATAAAAACCTTCAAAAACAGGACTTCCTTCTAGTGGAAAAGTAAAATCCTCCAGGGGCAAAGGGGCATTAGATAGATCTGGAAAAGCGTGGGAGGAGGTCACAAGAAAACATACAAAGAAAATATTTACTTCACGGGATAGGATAAGGAGTGAGCTTTGAAAAGATTGACTTCTATTCTTAACAACCAAAATTGCAATCAAAATGTTCATGGACTCTACGAGAATCAATTACACCAGAACACCAGTCTGTGGTCTAACAGAGCAATTGTACTCATGTGCAAACAAAAAAGACTAGATCTATCACATTGCCTTAAAAAGGGTATAGGGCATATACTTAAACTATGCTTCCAGGACATCCTGGGACCTAACCTATCCACCCTATGATTTCTCCCTTAATTTATGTAAAGTCACATTTCCCCCATAAATCACAATTAAACTAAATGAATTTTATGAAACTTAAAGGAAACTTAAATTTTTTATTCTCGGGTTATCTTATAATAAGGTTTTATAGATAAAAATATTTTTCTATTAGATTAATAACTAGTTGTTCAGTGCTTATGAGCAAGTGCAGCTAGATAAGGAAATTTTTCAGGTAGAGAAAAAAAGATGACATTTAAAAAAAAAAAAATCAGCATTATATGTTCCCAGAAATAATAATCCATCCGTTTTCACTTAGATCAGCAGATATGTTCAGGTCATGCAAAACCACATCAGATAACGCAGCTCAGATTGACTACGCATCCTGGGTATCTGGAAAATCCGGCATTAAGTTCTTAGACCATAGACTTCCAGTGAATGTTACTAAGTGTCATCCGGAGTTGTGGCAAGCTTTTTCCTGCTACCATCATATAAAACCATGCGGAAAAAATCAAGATCAGTTAATTATGCCACGTATATGTTGGAGAGAGTGCTATGATCTGCTGTTTGATTGCCTAGAAGATTCTGATCGAGCTGACATGGCAGGTTACATGTGCAATATTTTTGCCGTCAAAAGTGAGAGTGAATGCATTTCGCTAAAGGAATATCTGGATCCCGAGCAAAAACTGCAAGAAGAATTTCATAAGGTAAACTCTACACCTTCTTTTGCGTTTACATAAACGGCCATTTTCAAAAAGACCAAGACAGATTTTTTGAGATAAAATGAATGATACGAGCTTAATAAAAGATAAGTGATCACTTTCGAATAATTTCATGGCAACAAATGTGAATTAATTTCACTGGTTTATATCTGTGTCACATTTTTGCACAACATTCATAGTTATGTCTTACTTCTCGAGAGAATAAAACCAGATTGGTTTTAAAATCTCCTCTGTTAAACTTAAGGGAGCGAAACGAACGAAAAGTCAAATTCTTCCTTTTTGGTTTTGCTGTATGAAAATTTAAGCCAATAAAAACAATGAACAGATTAGGTAAATAGTGCTTAACTAAGCATGCAGGCCTTGCAATGTGGCCTAAATCTAATTGTAGATTAGCTGTATTTGTTTAAAAATCGCCAAGAGCACTCGCAAGTTTCAAATTCGAGTAGTGCTCCCATATAATTGTCATTCCCACAGAACTTCATCTTGAATTAAATATCTTATGAAACCAGGACATTGATTTTATTGTTTTTACACCAGATATATGTTTTATAAACAGATATAAGATTCCAATTTCTATACAATGGAGGCAGATACAATAGAAAACAGGAAAACCGGAAATAATATGAATGAAGTGATCTGATGGCTTTTTGGTGAAAAAAAAAGGTAAATTCCAGACAGAAACAAAACCGAATGATCTGTAAAAACCGAATATAATTTAGCAAGAGACTTTCTATTGTATCTACCTCGATTTGCAACAATTTAGAATAACTTAACTGAATTTCCTTCTTGCAATCAGCGACGATGAGCTTTCGGAAAGGTTTTAGTGTTTTACTAACATTGATACCCTGCCACCGTAAAGAAGGAACCGACGGGACAGAAAAAGATCCGCAAACTAGAGGGGTCATATTATTACTATCAAATGAGAGATATTCACACTTTGAAAGATTAAGAGAAAGTCCAATGGTATGAAGTTTAGATGATATTGCTGAGACAGACAGGGAAAGCCCCTTTTTAGTCCTACTGATCAAAAGGATATCATCTGCAGAAGTAAGATAAGAGATGTTAACGGAATTAAGAATGCAAGTGGGTGGGATAGAAGAAATAACAGATGATATACAAAATATAAAAATAAAAGGAGAACGGAAGGCACCCTGCCGGACCCCACGCCGCACTGGAATTTTGCTTTCGGAAACACTCATGTCCGTTTTAATCCGCAAAAAAATTGGAATACCAATGTCTAAGAAGAAAAATAACCGAAATGTTAAAAAGGGAAAAAAGAGCTTGGGAATGGGTAACTGTGTCAAAGACCTTGGAGAGATCCAAGGCGCATAAATGTAACTCAAATCCATTTTTAGTCGCCTCAGTAAGAACATTCGCCAACACTCGATGTGCTTGCTGGCAACCTACCCCAGCTGAAAACCCGATCTATATGCATGATAGGCCGAAATGGCGATGGGGATGTTGTATCTAATCAAAAGAAACGATGTGATGTCCGGTGCTGAGCCAGCTTCAGCACTTCGTGTAGACCTGAGAAGAAATTTTTTTTATCCCCGTCTTGCACAGATTCTGGGACCATTGCTTTTCCTGAGGCCATAGTAATTTCAATATTTAAAAAAATATGAAAAAGGAAACTTGGACTGTAATGACTTTAAAACAACCCGTCGTATTGGCATTTTGAAAGATAATTCAGACGTTTCGAACTGGGTTTATTTGGAGTCTCGGAAGCTCATATTGTAGGAGTAGGAAACATAAAATTAGGTGATAAAGAATTAATTGACTCAGGCAGGAAGGATAGGGTGCATAGGCAGGGAGCAGGGCTCATGATAAATAAGGAAGATGCTAAGTTTTGTTTAGTTGGGAAAGAATCAATAATATAATAGTAGTCGCTCATTTTATGACTAAAAAGCGAAGGTATCACTCATAGTACTATATGCCCTGTAGAACCGATTATGGAGGCAATGGTGACTCAAATAAATTTTACTTACAGCTGCAGGAACAAATAGACAGGGTCCCAGGTAGAAAACATTCGTATATTTATAAGGGAATTTGAATGCCCATGTCGGTAAAAATAGGTATAGATAGTATCCTAGCAGAGGTAAATTTGGCCCAGCAAAAGAAAACAGTAATGGTCTCATACTCCTGCAATTTTGTAGGCATAACAATCTGCTTTTAACCAATACAGTATTTGGTCATAAATGGCCTATAAGTTAACAGGCTATTCAAATGATGGTAATAAAGCTATCCTTATTGATCATGTTATTGTAAACCGAAGACTGGCAGGATCATTACAATACTAGGGTATATAGGAGTACTCTTATTGATGTTAAAATAAAGATCACCCATCTAGTAGTGTCTAGGGTTAATTTAAAGCTGAAATTTGAGAAGGGTAACTGCCTCCCGGGATTTTATGATGTTGGTAGACTCCAAGACGAAAATTTGAGAGAAACTTTCCAGGAACAGTTGAATACTAAATAGAGAGTTTAAAATTTAACGGCATAAAAGATGGATGGAATAATTTTAGAAATTTGTGAAGTTGCTAATGGTGTCTTAGGGAAGAAATATAGAAACGCAGCTAGGAATATTAGTAAAAATGCTTTGTGTTTCATAGAGAGGAGGAGTGGCATGCACAAGAATTATTTGACTGATGCATCATATAAAAAAAGAGGAATGTAAAGCAAGTGGACAAAGCCTTAAAATGTTATTTAAGGAGATGTGAAGTGGAGGCCATGGACAAAACCACCAATGATCTAGAAAATGTAGTCAGACGGCGTAATAGAAAAATATTGTACAGGCATGGTAACAAATTGAAAAGGAATAGTCAATCTCGACTTGTCCCAGTTAAAGATAGAAACGGGGCCAAAATTAGTGATAAGGAAAGAGTTAAAGAGAGATAGGCAGAACATTTTGAGAATTTGCTAAACCATGACAGAGTGACTGGAAAAGATATATAAAAGAATGAAAAAGTTTGTGAGACTTTGGATGTGAAAAAAGATTTATTTTGTGAGGAAGAATTAGCGACAGTATTAAAAGGATTAAAAAAGATGCTGATAGTGTGGCAAATGAGTTTTTTAAACACAGTGGTTGTGAGGTTGCATGGGCACTCCGAAAACCAGAAGAGGATCTGCTGGGTGTCTTCTAAAGAAATTGCCTACGGATTGTTTTGGGTACCCAATTGACTGACCATATCTTAAACAGTAGGCTGTTCGAAAACTGTGATTCAATCCCACTTTTTGGGCTATAATGAAAGAAAAGATTGGATGGCAAGGGCACGTTCTGCAGATGAAAGATGACAGATTGTCCTTGTCGGCCAATCGTCTAGGGCCCAACGAATAGCATGTTTTCCCCAAAGGGGGTGGGAGGATATCGCGAGGAAAAATTTAAGGGAAATTGGAACTTGGGTTGTAGATTTAGGGAGATTGGAACTGGGAGGTTGTAAAGAGGGAGATTTTGAATAGATCGGATGGAAGAATAGCGTGCGTAGCTTTGTTGACATGGAGGGATTTGGTACTGCAGTTAGTTATTAGTGATAGTAGTAGTTTCAGAGAATGTTGAGGGGGATTTTGAAATTTACAAAAAGGACCTAGTACGTCCAGATTTTAAAAAGGGTGTATATGAAATATGTGAAGCACGGCTAGGGAATTTTTTTTTCTGAGCTTTTAGAAATGTTTAGAGGGATGAATAATTCATTCAAAATAAATCACGTACATGAAGGTTTTCGCAGAGATATTGTTTCCAATCACATCAAGCAAATGCTTACTTCAAAGTAAAAAATAAAAGAGTTTAAAGAGCCAGCCACAGAGAGAGCTGAATGATGCGTCTGATATATATTTGTTTTTCATATTCCGTTTTTATTTATGTGTATCTTTTGAACATTCTCCCAGGCTCAGACAATATCTTTTGAACATTCTTCCAGGAGGATTCTTTCGATTATTAAATAAAAAAACCAGTTTTTTAAACTGAAAGTAAGGAGCGACATTAAAACTTAAAACAAACAGAAATTATTTCGTATATGAAAGGGGTTGTCCCCTCCTTAATACCTCGCTCTTTACGCTAAAGTTTTTTTATTGTTTTAATAAATAAAGTTGTGTGACAGATTCAAACTTTAGCGTAAAGAGCGAGGTATTGAGGAGGGGACAGCCCCTTTCATATACGGAATAATTTCTGTTCGTTTTAGGTTTTAATGTCGCTCCTTAATTTCAGTTAAAAAAAACATTTTTTTATATAATTTCTGAACTTTTTTAATTAATGCAGCTTTGAATTTTGCTCATCGTACATGAAAAAGTAAAACAAAATTTCCATATTAATTTTACTGTTTTTGGCTAAATGGCTTTCTCGAAATTTTGTTCTGACGTAACTTACGAATTAACTTACGTAACGAACATCTATATTCGTATGTTTTATTACGTATATTAGGGAGTTTGCCCCCTAGTCGATACCTTGCTCTTTACGCTAAAGTTCGAAATTTGTTCGAATTACAAACCCCTGAATCACAAAGGCTGGTTAATTAGAATAGATAGCTCTTTTGAAAGTTCTAAAAAAACTTTAGCGAAAAGGGCGAGGTATTGACTAGGGGGTGAATCCCCTCATATACGTAATAATTTATGTTTGTCTTATGTTTTAATATTGCTCCTTACTTTCAGTTGAAAAAACTAGTTTTTTTATTTAATTTCTGATCGTTTTTTTTAATAATGCTGGGAAATCCAGCGCCCCCTTCATAGAAATGTCCCTTCCCCCAAGGAAACATCCTCCATGGAAAAATCCTCCCCCATAACCCCCTCCTACGACACCCTCTCCATTAGAAAAAAATCCCTCCTGAAACGTCTTTATACTTCCCATTAACCGATACTATATGTAAACAATGGGCAAAGTTCATAACTTCCAGCCCTTCCCCTGGGAACTGTTGGGGATTAAATCATCCTCAAAGACATATTTATTAGATATTTGACTATGGTGAACAAAATGGCTATCTTAAAATTTTAATAGGGTGACTTTGAGAAAAAAATGGGTGTGGGAGGGGGCTAAATTGCCCTCCAATTTTTTCGGTCAATTAAAAAGGGCACTAGAATTTCTAATTTCCGTTCAAATGAGCCCTCTTACGACATTCTAGGACTAATGGATCGATACGATCACCCCTGGGAAAATAAAATCAAACAAAGAAAAAAAAAAAAAAAAGAACCAACAAATGAACACGCATCCGTGATCTTTCTTCTGACAAAAAATACAAAATTCCACATTTTTGCAGATAGGAGCTTGAAACTTCCGCAATAGGGTTTTCTGATACGCTGAATCCGATGGTGTGATGTTCATTAAAGTTCTATGAAATTTTGGGGATGTTTTCCCCTTTTTTTCGTAAATAGGGCAAATTTTGTCAGGCGCGTAACTTTTGATGGGTATAACTAACCCTAATGAAACTTACATATTTGAAATCATCATTAAAATTTAATACTATTTCTGTATCTACGGGTATCAAAATTCCGGTTTTTAGAGTTTCGGTTACTATTGAGCCGGGTCGATCATTACTTACAGTTCGTTACCACGAACTGTTTGATATTACGAAGAAATTTCTATTAATTCAAAATCAGTTCAAGAGCCGTTCTCAACCCTGATTTCAAATAAAAAAGATTTATACAGTAATTATTTTAACTACAATAAATGTAAACACTAAGATGATGCAGCCATGATTCATTTTCTTATTCCATTTCCATTAATGTGCAATATTTGCAAAATTTTCCCATGAGAATTTAAGGTAAATTATCTATAAATTGCTGTTGAACCAAAATCTTAGTTCAAGAACCGTTCCAAACCTGATTTCAAATTGAATGTAATTTACAGAGTATTGAACGCAATCAAAGCCAACGCTCACACCACCTTATGCAACCTAAGAATGTAAATTATTATCCAATATTTTAATTCTTAGGCCAAAAATCTGAGAAACTTAAGAAATATTCACTTTAACGACCAATAATAAAACTTTGGCTATCAAATACGAACAGAAATAAATTTAAAAAAATTCCGGAGGAAGGAGTTTTTCAAATAAAACAAAATAGCCATATTAAAACTTAAGGCGAGCAGTTTTTTTTTAAGAAAAGAGTAGGTGACATTAAATAAATTATGAGATATTGTTAAAGAAAATTTGAAAGTCACCGAGAGGAGAGGAGGTGGGAATTAAAAAAAAAAAAGAAAAAAAGGCGAGCAGAAATGCACCAAACCGAAAATGGCCAGATATTAAAACCAAAGAATAAACGAAACTCAAAACGAAACATAAATATTCATATAAAACCTAAAAATAACAGATACAGACGACTAGTTAGGTCCCAAAACGGTTAAAAATTAAGATGAATACACAATTCAATTTAAAATGAACAGACCAACAACAACGAAACATTTGGCTACTACCCTTCCCCTAACTGTAAACCTTCTAAATTATATTGTGTTATTTGCGCTTTACTGAAAACAATATATATTTAAACATTTTTTTTAGTTATAACACAGAAAAAAAAAATACTCCCTCTTAAATTCTTAATTTAATGAAATTCCACGAACAGCTATGTATCTTCTATTAGATAATCAGTTGTTTTCATTAATTCTCTCCTGTTATCTCTATTATCACAGGAATTTATTTTTAATTGATCTTTTGAAAAATTGAAGTACAGTGTTGAAAATACATAATGTTTTCCATAAAACCCAAATAACACAAAATAGAAGGGGGGTTTGCAATTAGAAGAGGGAGTAACCAAGCTCCTGTTTGTAGCAATTTCTGTTTGTTTATGTTT
The DNA here is from genome assembly GCF_049724085.1 of Artemia sp. Qi Xiang Cuo. Lineage (NCBI taxonomy): Eukaryota > Metazoa > Arthropoda > Branchiopoda > Anostraca > Artemiidae > Artemia > Artemia sp. Qi Xiang Cuo. The sequence goes on from NC_142794.1 coordinate 57,296,292, forward strand.
GAGTTAAGTATTCATTTTAATTTTTACTAGTTTTAGGATTTAATTATTCGTCCATATCAGTATCTGGTATATTTTGTTTGATGCAATTATCTATTTTAGTTTCTGTTGGGTTTTGGCGTCATTTATTGTTTGATTGTAATCTCTGGTCGTTTTAAGTTTGAATTATTATAGGACTTTATATATGTTCGTCTTAAGTTTCAATGTGGCTCTACTTTTTTTTGAAAATGTCTTTTTCATATTTTTTTCTAATTAATATCCTGAAAAATTGGATTCATTAAAATCTAGCGCATGGGCTAATTTCGATAAATATATCTTAGTTAATTCCTAAATCTTGGAAATAATGTCCCGTGACTTAAACAGTATTTACACTTTCAGACATTCAATGCTTTATTTTGTTTTGTTATTCTCCATTATTTATGAATTAGTTTTTCTATTAAAAAGAATGCAGTGGATATGGTTTAGAGTGAAAAATGTGAAAGGTTGATTTTGTTCTAATTTCACCATTGAAAAACTGTTCATATTTAACTTTTTTTTTAGCTTCTGAAGTTTCAAATTAGAATTGTGACTGTATTCAGAGTAAAAGCAAATATGTTCGCACCAACTGATCCAAAAAGTATTTATGCGTCATTGCTTAAATTTCCCTTGAAATGTGGCCCAGAAGTTTTGTATCACGCTACTGAAATATTAATTGCGGAAGATAAAATTTTTCTTTTTTTTACCCATTCAAGGTGAAAAAACCTTGTTCAAACTCAAAACACTGCACTGGAAGTAATGAAATTTGCATAGCAGAAAGTAATAATTTAGATGATTGGTCATATTCTTGTGGATCAGGATGTTCGATTAGTCGTGCACAAACGCACAAGGTATCTGCTGGCACTTGGATCTTTGTCCCCTGCCAAGGCCAACACTGCTCTGAAATATGCAAATGTGGTGAAAATGGCTCCTTTGGTAGTTGTAATAAACTATCTCCAACAAAACCAAAACCGTGCATGGTCGGAGATCGGGAAGTTGGTAAGACAATTTTTTTTTTAGCAATTCTAGCGGTAATTTTAGCTTAGGATTGTTTTATTTATAAATTTCACTTTCAGTCAATAGGTGCTGAAGAGGATCATATATCCATAAACTGAATTCCCTTGTAGTGTAAAAACTCCGCTCTATCTATTAAGGGCATTATTCTTATAAATAAAACTTAAAATTGAAAGGCCATTCTGATAAGAAAACCCAAACACAAGTCATTTTATCTGCCTGACAAGCAAATTTCTAGCAAACACTGACAAATTTTTATGCCCGCACTTTTGTGGCAGAAATAATAATGATCTGTGCAAAGACAAATGATTATTCGTAAGTAATAGCAACTAAGGATTATGTCTGACTTAAAAAAGGAGTTGACACTTTAGTCCAGGTCTAGTTGAATTTAGTTCAAAAATTTATTTATTTACCGTGCACATAAGAAATTTGAAATCTCTAGAATAGTTTTACTATATAGCCCAGAAGGGGAACAATGAAGAGCCAGACTCCTTAGATTGGAATGGGATAAGATTATACAGTACTTGTGCATTATATGGTATACACTGCTATAGACTTACAAGGAAACCAGAGAAACGGGTATTTGCTAGATAAATGGAAGGCAAAGCGTGATTTGTTATTGCGTTTACAATATTTAAACTGTTGTTTTTTGAGATTTAGATGGGGGGGGGGGGCACCTAGGTTACGTTAAGTATTTAATATATGCTATACTTTACCCCCCCCCCTAATGTGCAAATATGTAGCCTAAATTTCTTTCTAAACTGTTATATATTCATCCTATTTTATTTTACTTCATTAGCATTAACCAAACTTGACTTCTTTCGTGTGTACCCTATAATGCACAAATACCGATTATACAAATGAACTAAAACCTATGACCATGCAATGCTGTATAACTGCTACTGTACTGGATAGATGGTGTATAATATCTATTCATTTTGCGTGGACTGTATGTCTTTTCAGCGGTGTGCCTGCTATTTCAGCAGCAGTGGGGCATCCAAAAATTGAAAACTGTATAACGAGTATTTCAACAAAACTCATCCAATTGACTAAATGAGAAAATCTACTGGATAGGATTTTAGCCTTGGTTCTTCAGATACTTAAGTAACAAACTTAACTTTTAGTAAACTTTACTTGTTACTTCTTAGACACAACTACTAACAAAAAGTTACTTTGCGCGGCTTTTTATTATTGTTATAATTTCATTTTTATTTAAAAAGAGCGTTATATTTTGTTTCTGTCAAATGGGGTTTCTGTCGATAAAGTACTACAATTTTATTGATTACCTTTGGAATAAAAAAACACACATCCGTTTCATTACTTATCGAAACACGAATTTTGTCTTAAACAGTTAGAGCTTGAAACATCTGCTCTAGGGTTCTGAAACATTTCTAATTTCATAAGGTAATTTTAATGGATTCCAAGACCTTTTGGAACGTTTTACTTGTTTTTAAAATTCCGGAAATATTTTTGCGCTAATAAAAATCAACGAAGTTTACATATCTGGATCAATGTATAAAAAATAATTCTTTTAGTTTGCATATTGTATTCAAAATTCAATTTTTTAGTATGGTATTCCATTAATAACGGTCACTCTTTATTTCATAAAAAAAATTGGTAGATCAAGTTTAATATTCGTGTTGAATTAATTCTCAGATTCATATTTTTGTTTGGGATCATCTATTACCATTAATGTGAATTAACTAACGACAATTTTACAACAAATTTCTAACATGGGCGCTTAGTGTCAAAAGATGTTTTCGTTATTTGTACATAGGCACGTTTTGGTTAAATTTTCCCACATTCTGAATACGAGGCTCAGTTTTTTTCAAGCTTCTATAATTTTTGCCTTGTTCGTAGACACAAACAAATAATTCTTACGCAGAGATGCTGTTCTGCAGCTTCTTGCTCTGCTATAAGAGTGACAAATTACAAATATAACTCAAAAGTTAATTTGCATCAATCTTTTCGTAAGTTTTACAAAAATCTGTTGCTCTCTCTCTCAGCTATTTTTAGGTTTTTTTAATTAAATTTTTTTGTTCCGTCTTTTCATTTTTGTAAATAACAGATATTGTATATTACAGTTAAAGCTTGCTCATGATGCTTGCTTTTAGTTAAATGATCACAAAACTGAGTTATCTTGATTATCTACTTTTTAGAACATGGTTTGCAATTCAGATACGACTGTAATGTTTGTGGCTGCAGTGGAGGTGAACTAACTTGCACCAAGAGAAAATGCAGTCGTGATATTACAATTAAAGGTTACTCAGCTTTACCTTGCAAATGCCCTGAGATCTATGCCCCAGTTTGTGGAAAAAATGGAAAAACTTATCCAAACCAATGCATTGCACGGTGAGCTTTTTTTAATATTAACCAATACCGCCTGTTTGTTTTCATTTATTCCTTGTCTAACAAACTTCATCTTCTTAAAATTAATTTTCAACCTATTCTTGCACCCTGAGTTTTCGAAAACCTGCAAAAATTCATTCATTTTACCGAAATTTCTGTCTGGCACACACAAAACCATCTGCATAATATAAATCCAGGAGATTTTTGCTTTCCCATTGGATTCCATATTATCCTATGGCCTTTATCGCATTCTGTCTTCTACTACTACTGCTGCTAACAACTCACTGCAGCACCAAGCTGCCTGAGGCTAGCACAGCTACGCACGCTCCTTCTCCATCCCTATCTATTCAAAGCCTCCCTCTTTACACCCTTCCAGGAAGTTTCCATTTCCTTTAAATTGCTCTTTATGACATCCTCCCATCTCAAACGAGGACAACCTGCTTTCCGTTTAGCCCTAGAAGGTTTACCGAAAAGGATAATCTTCGGCAATCTGCCATCCTTCATCCGCAGAACGTGCCCTAGCCATGTCAGCCTTTCTTTCATCATAGCCCTGGACAGCAGGATTGAACAACACTTTTCGCACAGCCTACTGTTTGAAATACGGTCAGTCAGTTGGGTACCCAAAACAGTTCGTAGGCAAATTCTCTGGAAAACATCTAGCAAATCTTCATCCGCTTTTCGGAGCGCGCATTTTTCAGGTCTCCAGAACAATTCGTAGGCAATTACTTTGGAAAACATCTAGCAAATTTTCATCCGCTTTTCGGAGCGCCCATTCTTCAGAGTCATATTTGATCACTGTCATCACTGTAGCTTCCAATATTCTAGTATTGGTTTGCAGACTTATCCTCATATTCTTCCAATTTTCTTTAACTGTGAAAAAACACACTGAGCTTTGGCAATTCTACTTTTAATATCTTCACTGCTCCCGCCGTCTTTACTAATGATACTACCAAGGTAAGTGAACTTGTCCACCTGATCAATCTTTTAGTTACCCAACGTCACCTTTTCATCTTCACTTAATCCTAGCCTTAGTGACTTAGTCTGCTTAACATTAATTTTCAAACCTATTCTAGCACCCTTACTTGCAAAACCACTAAAAGTTCATTCATTTTGCTCACACTTTCATCTAGGGTGCTTAAGTCATAAGCATAATCTAAGTCCAGGAGAGTTTTCCTCCCCATTTGATTCCGTGGTCTCCCATTGCCTTTCCTATGCTTTTTAGGACCAAGTCCATCGAAATGATCCATATAAAGGGGGACAGAACACAACCGTGTTTAACTCCTGATTTAATAAGAAGCCAACTACTAACCTCATTTCCTACCTTAACCGCAGCAGTGTTGTTCTCGTACATAGCACTAATTCCTTTAATGTATTTGTCTGGTATACCATACATGGATAAGACATTTTCAATTATTAACCTAAGAGCGAAAATGTGGTCGACACATCCTCTACCTTTTCTAAAAGCACACTGTTTTTCTCTTAAAACTTTGTCTATGCAGGTATATTTTGTCTTCATAGATAGGTTTTTTGTAAGAAAAAAAAATAGTAGGCCACTAAATGTCTATCCCTGAGTTTTTAGAATCATATTACTGCAGATACTCTTTGCTATAATCCAAAAACCGCATAACATCTGTCTCTTGTTTAAATATATCTCACACATGAAGATTGAAGATTTTACCTGGGAGAAGGGTTCGAAGTTGAAAAAAAAAAGTAATTCTGAATCCATTATTTTTCTATTTTTGAAGGATTATCTCGTTTGGCTTATGTAGGCAGTTTCATCCCTCCCCATGCATTCATATCAAATTGCTCACATTAGGAAATTTGGAATCTTGAACTCTTTTGTTTCGAAACAGATTTACTGAACGTATAAAATACAGCGATTCTGAAAAGGTTCAATTGTGCTTTTTATGCAAAAACAATGGAAATAAATGTAAAAATATGCGTACTGAAATGGGTACCCGTGTTATATGCCTGCCTTGTCTTGATTCTTCTCTCTACCACCCCCTGCATTGCTGCAGATTTTTTTTTTTTTTTTTTTTAAGCAAACAATTTCTTAGACTACACCTTTCCGTATACGATTAATATGAAGTGAATGCTTTAAAAGAAAGGTACAATTTTTAAAAAGCAAGGGAAAATCAATGCAGTATTCATAAAAGCCCGAATATTTCGGCTTCACATTCAGAAGTCTGTAACAGCAGGAATGAAGAAAAAAAACTTAAATAAAAACTAAATTATATGATAGCAAGTGAAACTATTAACACCTAAAGAAAAGTGAAAAAACAACACAAACATTATGCAAAAAAAAGAATGAAAAAAAAATTAATTTAAATGAAGTCTAATGGGCAAATTTAGTTCAGAGCACAAAACAGGATGAAGAGACAAACTTCCTACTTTACCCTCCTTTGTACACTTTGTCTTGACTTGTTAGAAAAAGATAATTTTAGTAAACTGAATATGAAAGAACCTGTTTTAACAAAAATAAATTTAAGTTACAAAAAAATGGCTACATTTCTCTCCGTGATTTACAATCCAGGAGACTGGGTACAGTCCAGGGGACTTGAGTTCAGCCCAGGCAACTTGAATACAGTCTGAGAGACTTGAATGCAGTCCAGGAGACTGAGTAGAGTTCTGGTCAACCTAGCCAACCTATTTGGCAGAACGCTTCCCCTGCCAATTTCTTGTACGTTAATCTAATGTATTTACCAAGTCTAGAATTCAAACCGCTCTTTTGTAACACATAAAATACTTTTATAATTTATCATTTCAACTATTGTTGCAGCTTCAAGCATTCGAGCCGCTTTCTTGGTAGTGCTGTAGTCAGTCTCCGGTTCTTTATCGATTTAACTGATGGTATAATAAGGATTCATAGCCAGATATTCCACCATAAGCACCAAATATTTCCCAAAATTGGCTGTAATTTCCTGTTCATATGTTTAACTCTTTTTTTATACATCTTCTGATAGTATTATAACACCTGTGAGGAAGTACAGCACCCACTCAGACAAAGTACTTTTTTAACTTGCAACATTTAGCTTTAAGTAATATTCGTCTCGTCTTAAATAAAAAAAGAAAAGAAAAAAAGAAAAGAAAAATGAAGCAAAGACAAGGGCTGTCATTTCTCAGCCAACAGGCTTATTAAAATCCGATTGACGCACCCCTTGCCATCTATAAAGCGAATCATCTGAAGCATATAATGACAAAGCACAAAATGGATCAGGAATGGTAATATACCCTATCTTAAAAAAAATCTTTAAATTTTCTCAAACTGCCCTTTATCTCATCATGAGATGGTAGCAGAAATGTGGATTTTATCGCGTACAACCTGGAGATCCGATCCTAATTTAATTACAATTAGATTTGCTCGGTCTCATTTGCCCTTCATTAAGGTCGCATCAGTTTCTTTAATCAAACAGTTCGTGGTAAAGAACTGTAAATAAGGAGCGAACCGGCTCAATAGTAACCGAAACTCTAAAAAACAGAGTTTTGATGCTAATACATACATCAAAAGAATAAGATTTTTATGCTGATTTCAAATATATAAGTTTTATCAAGTTTAATCTCACCCATCAAAAGTTACGCGCCTGAGAAAATTTGCCTTATTTTCGAAAAAAGGGGAACAACCCCATAAAGTCATATTATGTTAGTGAAATCACGCCATCAGATTCAGCGTATCAGAGAACCCTACTTTAGAAGTTTCAAGCTCTTATCTGCAAAAATACGGAATTTCGTATTTTTCGCCAGAAGAAAGATCACGGATGGATGTTTATTTGTTTGTTTTTTTCCCCAAGGGTGATCGTATTAATTCAATAGTCCTAAAATATCGTGAGAGGACTCATTCGAACGGAAATTAAAAGTTCTAGTTCCCTTTTAAAGTGACCAAAAAAATTGGAGGGCAACTTGGCCCCCTCCAACACTCATTTTTCTCCCAAACTCACCCAATCAAAATTTTTAGATAGCCATTTTGTTCAGCATAGCCGAACATTTTGAAAATAGGTCTTTCTGAATGATTTAATGCCCCACAAGTCCCGGAGGAAGGGACGCAAGTTATTAATTTTCTCCAGTGTTTATGCATAATATTGGTTAATAGAAAGTATACAGATGATTGCAGCAGGGATTTTTTTCTGGCCGGGGGGGGGGGGTGTCGGAGGAGGTTACGGGGGAGGATCTTTCCATGGAGGATGTTTCCTTGGGAAAGGACATTTCTATGAAGGGGGTGCCGGATTTCCCAGCATTATTTAAAAAACGATCAGAAATTAAATAAAAAAAACAAGTTTTTTCAACTGAAAGTAAGGAGCAACATTAAAATTTAAAACCAACAGCAATTATACGTATACGAGGGAGTTCGCCCCCTAGTCAATACCACGCTCTTTACGCTAAAGTTTTTTTTAGTACTTTCAAAAGAGCTTTCTATTCTAACTAACCGGCCTTTGTGATTCAGGGGTTTGTGATTAGAACAAAATATAACGCCTCGCTCTTTACGCTAAAGTCTGACTCTGTCTCACAACTTTATTTTTAAAATAATAAAAAAAACTTAAGCGTAAAGAGTGAGGCGTTGAGGAAGGGACCGCCCCTTTCAAACACGGAACAATTAATGTTCGTTTTAAGTTTTAATGTCACTCCTTACTTTCAGTTAAGAAAACTTGTTTTTTTATTATTTAATAATAGTTAGAGGTCGTACTCGAAGTTTTCATAATTTCGATAGCCATGTTTAAGCGCTTTTATGTAATTTTACACTTGGAGGTTGTCAGAGGTTTGCATTCTGTGGGCACTAGCGTTGTTGGCTTAAGTTTCTTTCAGGGATGAACGAATTTATTAAATCTGTCTGGACAGAAGACTTTCACTGATAGAGAACGGGATCCTCAAAGGGTATCGAGGAGATAATTTAGTTGACTGTACAAGCATTTTTAAAGCATACATTAGTCGAAAAAAAATCAAGTTATCCTACTCAAATATTTTTACTACAAAAAGGGCAATTATTTGCTATTACTTCTACTGGGTAATTCTGTACTGCCGCTTTTTTCACGTTGTTACTTCATGGTTAAGAAGTATATTTGTGACTGCGCTGATTTTTGAGTTGAATGCTTTGGTTCGAACTTGCATGGATATTTTCCTCGTCCCAAGTTGCTGCAAACATTTCTTCTTTACGAGGTGGCTGGAAAAAATATTTGTGAAATGTCTCAATCTTTACTAATTTGATACTAGTGCGTTTCTTCTGATATTTGTGCTGTACTCCGATAAACAGGGTTACTCTGTGCTTGATATAATTTCTGTATCTGATAATGCTGAAAGTAAAATTTAGCTCCTAGTTTTGTGATTCGTCGGCTGCTTAACCATTTCTAGTAAAGAACTGTATAAAATCAACCTAATAAATTTTCTAACCAATAGTTTGTTATATTAAATAGGCCATTTTCATTTAAAATATATATTCTTCTTATCTATTGTGTATGGTTGGATTCCAATTGATTTGCAGACTTCAAGGGAAAATTTTGACTAAAGATGGTAAGTTGGACCCCTCCCCTAGCTGTTTAAAGCGTCTTTGTGAACAGCTGGTGAATAAACAGCAGCTAGATCGTTTTCCATTTTCAATTTAAAACAACTAACTCAATAATTTTAGATGTAATATGCAAGTAAATACGAAGCCTGGCAAATGCTCAATAAAGGGAGATGAAAATTCCACCAACTGTCAAATGGATGAGGTTAAAATACCAGTTAACATAGTCTGTTTAGCCTACAAAATGTGGCAAGACAAATACGACTGTCCCCAGGCGATTTGCGGTAAGCGGCAGGCATGTTTCTTGTCTTTCGTTAGAGAATCCAGTCTTAATTAAATCTTTCAAAAAGTATTTAGTTCTTTCTTTGGAAAAACTTTTAAAAGAATGTGAGTTTCAGAGTGCCAATGCTGGTCAATCGAGAAGCTACAAACCTTTGATACTTCCTCAATAGTCAAGTTGAAAGGTAAGGGTCCAAGGCCCTTGCGCAGGGGCCCAAGCCCGAGATTGACAAGAGCCAAAGATCCAAGCTCATGGAGGGAGGCAAAGAAAGCCGGCATGACACATATGTCATATGTAACCAGTCAGAAACGTGTTTTCAAGTACTTATATTGAAAAGGCAAAAAAAATTCATAAAAAGTATCATTTAGGTATGAAGTGCCGAAATTTGGCCCCGACTGTGAAAAATGTTAGAGATCCCAAAAAGTGTAAAAAGAACAAAAAATGACACTTTTATAACCATGCTACTGGCTGAATTTTTTAGAGGCTTCATTATTACGGAAGACCACCAAAACTATAAAAGAGCCGAAGCTTACCAATTGTAATAAAATATTTTTTTTATTTTAGATTATTTATTTGATAATAATTTTACATTATTAGTGTACGGATTATTAGTGTACGGTTTTAGTTAAATCATATTTAACTACAAAATACAAGCAAGCTCAGTTTTTAGTGAGGTGTTAGTTTCTAGAATTCTACAAATATAATATCATCAGTTAGTGTATTAGAGCTGGTTTTGTCATATATATATTACATAATCTTCGAAGGAATGATTTTGTTTATTTTGTTTTTTTCTTGAGGTAATATTTGTTTCGGTTTTTTTCTTAAATATAAGAATAAACCTTACAAATATCTTTATCTAACTTAGGCGATGAAGTTAGGCGAGAAGTCATTATACGTTTTTTTTAAAATAGGGGTTTAACATAGGGTTAATATCCTACCTCCCTTAAGTTTTCCCACGAAATATGTGCAACTTTAATAAATAGGTAGAGCTGTTGAATTAGAAAAATAAAAACAATTAAGGTATAGCAATACACAAGGGTGCATTCAGAATCTAGATCCTGGGAAGTTAGAATTTCTTTTGCAAAAAAAAAAAAAATAAATAAATAAAAAAAAAAAAAAATGACAAATTAAATTATCAACATATAAATTTCTCTGATTTCTAGGCTAACTCACCCCCCCCCCCTAAAAAATTACTTCTCGGAAAATTCCCCCTGAAAACAGCCCCTCTCCTGTGGACAATTCCTCCCACCAGAAAATTTCTCCCACAGACGATCAACTCTCAGGAAATTTCCCCCCCATGTAAAATTGAGTACCCAAAGAGAAAATATGACAAGGGGAAGAAGGAATTTTTTAATTTTCTACCTGCATTCCAAAATAAGTGTAGAATATGTACTGTATAATATCCTAAAGTATTTATTTTTATATTTTTATTTCGTTAAATTCTTTTTTTTTCATTTTGGGCGGTCGAGTTGTCAAAGCAGCGTAAGATAAAAGGGTTAAGACAATATTTTGGGGATATGAAATTAGAGGCATCTGTAGAAGAGTTCTTCTACGACGGAAGTGCACAGGGATAAAGGCAGGAACTAAGAAGTACGAGTAAATTCTTCTGATGGAATCGGTCTGGCACCAAAATGTATAGTATTTTAAATCAATTCACGCTTTGCAATCAAGAACGCGTCCGCTAGGCTTACATCAGAAGCTTTTACCATCGGGAGAATTTTTAAGGAGCGTTTCTTTTTTATTATTTATCTAATCCAAATGACAGGGACTCAATTTCCAAGTCAGAACACAGAATATTTAAAATGGATAGAACTCCTCACTTCAAATAAACAAGCAATAGTTTAAGTAAAGAAATTTTTCAAAAAGTCATAAAGCCGTCGTTCACAAAAAGTAGTGGGTGCAATGCCCAAAGAGAAGAACTATCTACTAATGTAAGCAATGACTTTCAAAACTGGCAAGCAGATCTGGGTCCATATGTGTAACTTCAGTGTGTATAAATATGATTTCATGGCTGTGTTTATTGTCACTGGTGCCAAGTGGATACTCTTAATGCTTTGTGCGCAAGTCAAAATTGTATTTTTTTTCTTCTTCTGTAGAGTGTGTTTTTTTCTATTGCTTAATCCTTTAGCTTGCATTTTCTTTTTTCTTCTATGCAGAGAGGGAACAAAAAAATTATTATTATTACTATTGTCAAATAACAGTGGTACTAAATTTTCCCTCCCTCTCAAAACTTTAAAACGGCTTGAATGTTATTTGTATTTAATTAAAAATGATATATCTTTTGAACACTATTTTTTTATTTGTGAAAGCACCAACAGCTACAACGGAAAAAGAAATAAAATCATCATAACCACCAATTTTGCTGAAAAGTACAAATGAAAGTAGGCTGATAGTTCAAAAAAGAATGATATTCATTCCTGGAAGTGTCAGAAATTTTGATTTATTAATGATATAAGTAAGACATTAAAAAAAATCAAAAAAAACAAACAAAAAATATGAAAAAACAACAGTGAAATGGAAATAATTCTCTGGCCTTTAGAGTCTTAGGAGACGTTATTGCTACTCCTTTTGTGGTAATTTCTATTCTTTTCAAGCTTTATTTGATGATTCATTGTAATTTCTGTTCGTTGTGGGTCTTGTTTATTCATAGCACTGTATATAAATAATATACAATAGGATCCTTCCCTATCTCAACCATTATACAAAGCCGGACCGAGATGCAAGTGCTCCGGAGAACGTATAAACATAAGCGACATTAGATTTTTTTTCACGGCTAGACAAGTCAGATTTCTCTTGAACGCGAAACTTGGCTTCATCTTTGTACCACTAAATTTTAAATTAATTTATTCCGATACATATATAAAAATCGATATTTAGTAGTACAGTGTTATTATAAGATGTTTTTAGAAATTAAAAGTGGGTTTCGAAGTCTCGAGTTAGTTTCAAAGGCATTTTGAGAAAGTTTCTATGAAAATACGTGTTCCAGGGTTCTCATTTGATCTGCCATCAGTGGTCCAATGAACGAAGAAGTACAAGTATATCGGCGGAGCTTTTATAAAGAGAGAGAGAGAGGATTTATTGAAAACCAAGACTGTAGTAGCCAAACGTTACTGAGCCGCGATCCTACTATCAATTATTTACATTCAATGTTACAATCTATTATTTATTTACAGCGATTCATAGATACTCATTTCTACTCGATTTAAGTTTCAATTATTTTATGACCTCATTTCTGCTCGTCTTTGGTTTGGTGTGACTCGTTACATTTGATTGAAAAACTTTTTTTCTGGAAAGTCTTTTTCATAAATAACTTGTAAAGGATCTGGCTTGTTAGGTGTGATTTAAAATCCAAAAGACAAAGAAAAAGACAAAAAAAGAAATCTAGTATAAACTAAAAAGAAACAAATATTTTTCAGTGCCTAAGCAAACAGAAGCATGTTCGTTCAATAATTTGGGTCAAGTGTGCGACATTTATGGAAGAACACATCAAACAATTTGTAAGCTCGTCCAAGCCAACGTCCCGTTTTCAAACTGGGGATCATGTCAGGTATGAACAATCAAGATTTATATAAGATAGGGCTTAGACAAAACCCATGGACAAGCCGATATCTCATTGACATATTTTCCCGAAGATGAACAAAAAATTAGATCTTTTGCTTTTAAAATCAAAAGTGTGCAATTTTAAATAAAATAAGCTTTGAAATTAAATTCTCCCTTAACTAAAAGCTGACAAGTATGTATGTTTCACGAATCTGTTGATTTCCATAATAATATTTAATATAAAACCCTAAAATTACATCTTCTTGTAAGAGTTGAGGGCTAAAATGAGATAAGAAATCGTGAGAAAGGCTCCTAGGCACTTACATTCTCATCATTTATTTAGGACAAACTGTTCTAAAATTATTCTTCTGAAAATAGCTAGAAAAATATAACAAAATTATAAAGGGCTTTTTTTGGAAAAATAAAGTCTTTAGGTGCACAACCACGCCCGTCCCAAAAAATATACAGAAATAGCCACCAAAATAGCCTATGGACAACATTAAAAACTTTAAATAACCGTTACTTTAAATGGATGGACAATTTATGAAAACTTATAATTTTCAGGAGCTTCATTAATGTTTAAAGGCAAAAGCACCATGAGATCTCAAACTTACATTCGAATGATCCCTCCCCTAATGGATTTACGACCAATAGTTCAGTGAGGTCAACCCTCGGACACAAATATAAACAAATAACCATGAACACTTCTTGGGAAAAATAGGACTTTTCTTCTATAAGAATATGAAACCATTGCTTCCTGCGTGTCGGTTAAAATTGGCACAGGTCTCTCTTCACTTACTTTTCTTCACAATAAATTCTTTGATTAATTAATTAATTGAACCATTGATCGTCAATGAGGAAAATGAGGTCGATCCTTGGGATCCAAAGATCACGCTTTATTGGTTCCTGGCGTAACCTTAGTGGGCGCTCAGACGCTGGATTCTGTCTCAGACTCTGTCCAAGTTTCCTGCTCAGAATGGTCGAAAGTCCAAAGTATTTACAGAAATAGAAAATTCACAATTATAATTGTCACCTAAATAGGTGTTTTCAGTTCTGAAAACTTTGCTCGAAAGTTCCTATTTTCAGCTTACAAACATTCTGAGCGGGAAACTCGGACAGAGTCTGAGACAGAATCCAGCGTCTGAACGCCCACTTAATTTCAACAAGACTTTACACAGGCCTATCCACCTTTTTTTTTATTTGATGCAAAACAAGTTTTTTTTTATTCAATATTACTTATTAGAAGTAATATTTCGACGTTCAGTCTCACATCATGTTTACTGTTACGGGACTCTTTCAATCTTGCAGGACGTACATCTGCTCTCAATTCTAAGCTTAAAAGGTTACAATATAATCACATTTCTGCTTAAGTTTACCATTAACCATGAATCTAGCCTATGGAAATTATATTCACTGCTCATTTGAATAAGAAAGGAAGGTCCTAGGGATCCTAAAGTTGTTGGAATAAAACTTATGTGCGATCCAAACTCCGACAAGGTATAACGTTCTTACGTTTCTAATCTATTCTAATTCACTGATGAGCTTTTTCATTTGGAATTAGTCACTTGCAGAATACAGGCTAGTTCCCCTGAAATGTCTTTCGAAAAACCTAAAATACTCTTGTCTAAATTTCCGTAAGATCCTGAGCTCAACAATGTATAACAAGCTTACCTTTCCTTATTTTATTTTGAACGCTTTCGTGAAAAAAAAAAAACCCTTTATAACTTCGAACCCTTGTCCCATGGCTGCAGAGATTGTTATACTCTTTTAGACATTTTTTCCCCCCAACCTCTCTGATTAAATAGCAACCATCAAGGTTTGTTGCGACGCACTGCCTGGCTGTGATTGGACCCAAGGGCAAAAAATAGCACGAGAGGGGACCTGACCGGCCACCGATCACTTCCGCCTTTTGTTAGTGCACTAGAACCTGAAATACTGTTCAAGTGGGTACCACTGGAAATTCTGTGACCACTGGTTTGATATGATCACCTCTGAAGGAAAACGAATTAAAAAAAAAAAAATAAAAAAATAAAAAAATAAAAGCAAGCATGTGAGGCAAAAGAAAAAGACGTTGTGTGTTGTGTAATCAAAATAAATTTTGTAGGGTATCGATTACTATTGGTCGGGTCACTCTTTACTTGCAATTCACTATCACAAACTATCACACAAATCCATTAAACATAAAGAAGTTGCATTTTTTCTTCTCCTGACAGCTGAGGATCATTTAAAGATAGGTTTTAAATGATTATGAAGACTGTCCGAAATCAAAAATACGGCCAGTTCACATTTCACGCCAGATGTTTGAATTCCGTGAAAACTGGTACTTCTTAAGTTACTAATTACACATAATGGACTAAAATTACAATTTTTTTTATATCTAAATAATTCAGCCCCCTGGGCCGGGGCCCCAAATTATACAAGGAAACAATAAAAAAAAAAATTATTGATAAATTCTTTCACAGTGGACGTGCTACACCTTATCCAAACCAGGGTCACGAAGAGATTTTAATATAAACAATTGCAAGGCTCCGGGCCCAAAACCCCACGGCCTCTTCCAGACTTTATAACAGTAGAGATGTTACATGTATTTCAGCTTGTGGTCGTCTCGAGATCATCTAAGACCTATTTCCAACGTCAATACTATTATTAACGATCTTCTGACAACTCGTGGAAACATAATTGTTGAACTAACATAACATTGAGTTATACATATTGCCTGGATAGAATCAGCATGTGGAATCGATTGGAAGAGTCAGAAATTTTTTATCTATCACCGTTCCAGATATACAAAATAAACATAATTATGCCACTCAAGCTCTGCCGCTCGACAATTTTTTCTTTTTTAAGTCTCCTGAAAAGTTTAGAAAACATGTTTCTTTTTTTATTGACGCACCCGATCTTGCATATGAAGATGGAACTTTTGTTAAAAATAATATTCGATTTGAAACATTATGTTTTGTTCTTAAAAAAGCATGTAGATATAACAATTTTCTTTCGGATGAACCCGTAACAGCTCTCTATGATGTTCCAGTACCCCGCTAGCAGTGACGAAGGACAAATAAATTGACAAAAAGGGGACAACAGTTCTACCCACGCAAAAAGTGATTTTTCTTCTCGTTCAAGCCATGAGGCTTTAAGTTTCCTCTAGAGACTTTTTTGAAATGGTGACTCTAATGGTGTACTTTTTTCCGACCCGACGCCATATTTGAGGGGTTTCAGGCTATTTTCCTAAGTTCACATAAATTAGTTTTCGAAATAACACTTTACTACTAAGAATGAGAGTTACTTTAAAATGGTTTAATCGCTTGACGTTCCTAAAATTTCCGAGAGATAGAAGTAGGAAAAGGCGTGCATCACTTTTAAATAATTGCATAAATCACACAGGATCAATCATCAGGCTTTTGCAGCAAATCTTTAAATGAACATATAAATAGAACTAAAACGGACAGACTAATGAAACTGAAAAAGCTATAAATGACACTAAACTGCGTTTGTTCGAAAACCTAGAAAATAATTGAAGGCAGTTTTTTTTTACCTAAAAAATTACAATACTCTTGAAATTTCGTCGGCGATTTGGTGGTATTAATTCCACAAAGTCTTTATTCAATCCAAAAGATAGATAGTTGATAATTTGCGGACCATGAAAAACAAACATACAAAAATTAGATTTGATTTCTAGTTTTTCCTTTTTATTTTGTTAAAACTGAAACAAGTAATTCAATACTGATAACTTAACGCCTTAAATGTTTTGGCTGCTAAAAAAATAAATCATTTACGTGGTCTATCTAATTTTTTTCAGGATGAAACTGCTACGTTTAAAACGTGACAAAATCAAGAAGCACGGTAAATCTCGATTTTACTATGAATTGATTGAAATAGATCCAAATCAAAGTCATTTATTAATTAGAATCCTCGATATTTTTATTCTGACAACACGCAATAGAATGATACGTTGTAGATTAGGAATATTCAGGCCCATGAATAAGGACGTGATCGCTGATATTGGTAGATATTTGCCAATGACCATTAAATAGCCCTAATAATTTTTTCCCCTATATTCTAGAGTACTTGCCTTATCTCAAAGGCAGTTTGCGGAGTCGACAGCAACACTTACAGTTCAGAATGTGAAGCAAAAGCACATGGTATCCTCGTAGACTATACAGGGCACTGCATCCATGTCGGAAAAATGTGCTCAACTGTTCAATGCCCCCCAGTTCCTAAAGGATGTGTCTCTTCAAAACTTCCTGGGACCTGCTGCCCCAAGTGTTTAAGTTTTATTCGCTTGCTACCAAGTAGTAAACAAATGTATAAAATAGTGATGGCCACTGAATCTCAAGAATTGTTGTCTGTTTCCTATTTACTGGCTGCCTTACGGTCTTTCAAAACCGTCAGTGAATGTTTAGTGGGTGGGTATTTACATTATGAAGGGGATGTAATTGTGTATATTTTTTCGGAGGACAGGTACCAGGATGTGTGCAATATAGAACTTGCAAGAATTTACAAACAAATCTTCTATAAAAGCCCAAGAGTGCAAATTGATGCTATACTGAGTACAGTTGTCGCTGCAGACAGAAGCTTTGAAAGTAATTCTTTAAGTGCTACTACTATGCTCCTTCCATCCAATAACTATATATTTGTGTTTATTTTACTTTTAATTATATTAAGACAGTAGGGGATCTTGTAGAATAAATGAGCCTATCAAATCGTTATCCAAGTCTTTCTAATAAACCATTTTTTACTTGATGTGTTATTATCTTTAGACAAAACTCCAATGGTTGCATAATCTAATGAAATACAATTTGACGAATACTAGTAGTGGTAAAGTTATATAAAATCCGATACAAAACATCTCGAATTCTAGGCGAGTCTTACTAGAACTGAGGTGCAGATGGCAAGGTAAATTTATTGTAATTTTAGAGCCCCCTCCCCCCTCTTGCTGGTGTCTACAAGGTATGAACTTTATTCTAGATTATTTAAAACAAATAGCCAAATTTAACAACTGAAATACAGCAATTACATTTCTAGTGCAATGGAATAATTTAATAGGTCCATTTTGTAGAAAAAAACCTTTCAGGATAAAAGACTTAACAAAGGCCTGTTAAAAAAGGTCTACAAAAGAAAAAACCTTAGAACTTTATCTATAGTTTATTTTCAGTGGGTGTGGTGATACCTTATCCACTATTTCTAATAGTACTTATTCTTTGAGCTCATTCACCAGATGAGCTAATAACCAACTCTTCCAGGAATTACGGTTTACCCTGTTCTTAAAAAAAACTTCCTTAAACAAAATATGTTTGTACGGTCCTTTCTATGGTTGAAATTAGTCTGATATGTTCAAAACGGAGTTTTAAAATTGTCAAGATATATATATATATATATATATATATATATAATGCGACAGCATGGAACATCGGTTCATAAATGTAAATACAAAATAAAGGAGCACAACTGTACAGACAGAATCGTCATTTTTAAACGGTTCTATTTGCGCTTTACTTCAAGTATTATGAATTGTTTCCCAATTTGCTGAATTAATAAAAATGATCACCTACCCCAAAAAAGAGTTAGGTCAACATATTTATAGCTAATGCCGTGTAATTTTATTGACAAGGAGACTGGAATAACTCTTAAACTAATGTCTTAGGAAAAGATTACTCATGGTCATACTCCCAGGAAGGGGAGATATGAAAATTCCCTTTAAGGACCCTCCAAGGAGCCTATTCCCTCAGACACTTTAGAAAATAAAATACCCACAGTAAGGACGATTGGAGCGATGATGAAAATTTTAGTAGCTCTTTTGTTCCGAGCTATTTTATGCTAACAGAAAACATGTCCTACTAAATCGACTCCATGTCCCTCTAAATATTTTCAAAATTATATTAACAATTCCAAAGAGTACTTCCAAATGGTCCAAACCAATTTTTGACGATTTTTCCGCACTTTGGAGGTACAGATATAACATATAACAAAAAGGTTATTGTTAGACCCCGGCGCCGCATCGGCGGATCGACCGAACGCCGCCGACGAGAGGCCCGGTCGAACGGCGCCGAAGTGTCGTGACGCCGCCGGCGCACCGCAGGCACGCCGCCACCGGCAGAGGCGGCGGCGTTCGGTCAACTTTAAATTATTTTTGCGGCAATTCTTTATTGCGTCAACCGCAAAGTCAGAGCTTTTCCTTCTCGTGTGGTTTAGTATTTCGATTTTCCTGATTAGAAATCAAGCAGGGCTTGCACTATCCCCGAGTTCTCGGGTATTTTCTCGAAAATCTATGCGTCACCCCGAAAAAAAATTTGGTTCCCCGAATCCCCGAAAATCAAGCAATCATGGTGCCACCCCTAGCGATTTATCACCAGTAACTTTCCCTGCCAAATATTACTTTGCATACCATAATTCTTAACTGCTCTCTGGTTCATTAATTTTTGTCTCTTGTTACTTTGCATAAAAACCAGATAGATGCAATATACTATTGCAAATATTGCAATATACACAGTTCTTCATATGTTGACAAAAAAAGTATCGTCTTTATGTAACGAGTTTAAATCATTTCGAATGCAGTTTCTCAATCGCTATTTCTTACATCATTCGTAGTCAAGAATTTTATTTTCAAGTTGAATAGAATTATAGAACGCATTCACTACTATACAGCTTCAGCCTTTTGTTGGATTTTGAAATTGACAGCCGACAGATTGTTTCTACAGCTGAATTGTAAGTTTGCAGATTTTTTTTTTTTCTGCTGTTTTTTTTAGATAAGATTTTCTTAATGTTTAATACTCAATTATTTAACACCTGATATAAAACACAATATTCTTTCTGGAACATTTTTACCCCCCCCCCCCAAAAAAAACCTTCGATTGAGACAAAGTTTAGCTATAGACTAAGCTATGTACAAGGTTGGAGAATTAAAGATTGAACCGGAAGTTACCCCAAAAATATGATATATAAATAAATTGTAAATTTTTGCCTATAGGGGGGGGGGGATAGGGGGCTATCATTTTTAAATGATAATACCTCATTTTTTTTTATTGAAAGCAGAGATGCAAAAAGCTAATAATTTTTTTCATTTAAAGTGGAGACAGAAGAAAATAATATCAAATTCCCTGGGAAACCATTAAAGTATTTTGATAGACCCAGGGCCCCCCATTAGGACTTCATTGTCTTGGGTATTTTGCGATTTCTCATAGGCTACTGGCCTTATTTGGTTTTTGTGCGTGCTCTGTGTGAGATTCTTTGGATCTTATAGAATGCCATGGCGAATCTATCACTCAGTTTTCCAATAATTTGAGGTATATCTGAATAATTTCGACATTTTTGTTGTTGTCTTTGTACCCCTTTACTCATACTCTCAATTATTTTTCAAGGAACACTAAGCTGTTCAACGTTATTTTGCGTGTTTGTTTGAACCATATAGTGACCTAGTTAATAATTAAGTAAATTATTTTTCTAATGAAAGCTAAGACGGTATCCTATCAAGGTGGTATCCAGAGCGGGGGGGGGGGTAGGGAGGTATTACATTTAAATGATAATAGCTCGAAATTTTATTTATTGAAAGCAGGGATCCCAAAAAGTTGATTTTTTTGAATTTAAAGAAGAGATGGCATCCTATCAAGGTGGTATCCAGAGGGGGGAGGGGGGTATTGAGCTATCATATTTAAATGATAATACCTCGATGTTTTTTAAAGCAAGGGGGCCAATAAGTTAATTATTATTTTTTTATTTAAAGCAGAGACGGTATCCTATCAAGATGGTATCCAGAAGGGGGGGCATAAGGAGTTATTATATTTAAGTGATAGTACCTTGATTTTTTTTTATTGAAAGCAGGGATGCCAAAAAAGTGAAAAGTTGACAAAATTAACAAGATTTTCGTGAGTTATACTTGATACAGCACTTGCATGGTTTTATCGTCCAAAGGGAAAGGGACATATGCGTACAACCCGTTTTTTTTTCTGATTGATGAAACAGGTTTACTTTGAAAACATTCATTCATAAGTACCAGGCAGATTCGCACTAAAACGAATTGGTTTGACGAAAGCGATATCGACATCCCCGCCTAACGTTGCGCTCGAGTAACAATGGCGCACTTGGTCCAGTGCCCAAGTTACATTAAAAGGCCAGGTCATAATAAAAGCTTTAAATTTGGGAGGTTCAAGGAGGAGTTTTTGACAGTCTTATGATCTCAGGGTACTAGATGTTGCAACGTTCTTACCTATCTACGGTGGTTTAGAAAATTCGATCACCCCACAAATGATTACCAAAATATGCAAAAATGTAACATTTGGAATATTATAACACTTTTTTAAAGTTTTGAAGAAAAGCAAAAAAGTCTAAACACCCCTAACTACGCTTGAAAGCTATTTTAAAAAGAAACTCTTTGGAGATTTCCATGGAAATGACCATAGCAGAAGCTTTGAGCCTGGGTGGGGATCGAAGAGGAGTCTTTGAGTATTTTGACCACAGGTGACTTATTGTTGCGACTGTCTTAAATTTGGTAATTCTTGTGAGCATTTGGAAATCAAAGCTTAAACTCAATAACTGATACTAAGTGTCCTAACATTTTGCTTGGATTAAAAGTGACTAACTAGGATGAAAATTTCAACATCTTCCTGGAGCTACTTCAGTCTGCTTATTATTTCATTTAATTACACTTGAAACGGATGAGCTTTTCATTTTTTACCTAAGAAAATAGCTAGCACTTCATTTTTCTTCATAGCGAATAAACTATTAAGTGTTTTTTGTGTCATTGTAATTGACGTGTTCTCATGTGAAGTGTCCATCATGTATTTTTCAATTTGATAAATTTACTCCTTTTAGACGCAGTTTATAATTTGACTGATATTAGGCATTTATCAGTTTATAATTTGGAATGAATCCCCAAAAGAAAAAATGAATAATACCCAAAAGAGCAGCCAAAAGCAATAAAAAAGCAGCAGTTCAGCCTTAGCCTACATGACATATATTCTATAAAAAAGCCACAAAAAACTTTAAAATGCATTTTGTTTTAAATTGTTATTTAAAACCAGTTTTTAATACAAAAAGGCTTCTTAGGAATCCAAAAGAGCAAAAAAAAAACAAACAAACAATCAATATCAAAGTCGCCCATTTCAACTGTTTTAAAGGTGACAAAACAGATATAGGCAAAGGGCATTATGAAAAATTTAAGCTTCCAAGTTCAAAGTTATATTCAAAGTTTTAACCCAGATGACTGACGAATTTTCTGATGCGGTATTTGAAGTTTTATATGCAGTAATGCTCGATGAAAAAAAACTACTAATTTTGAAAATTATTTATATTAAGAATGCATAGCTAATAGATACTTCAACTACTTGTATTATGCAAGGGTTCTGAAACGCCACAGCCATTTCGTTTCTACCAGATTTCTACTTCTCTTGATGAATAACGAAGAAGACCAGTTTCCAGCCAGCGACTTGTGGAATTTTAAACTCATGAATAGGCTCGAATGTGTTGTAAATTTAAGCTGTGATTTGAGAAAGACTGATGAAAACATTAATATTTGTGGTCAACATTGATCGCACAGGTGGCGCGCCGCCGACATCTTACCGGCGGCACGCCGCCGACATATTACCGGCGGCGCGCCGCCGATGTCTTACCGGCGGCGCGGCGTGGCGCGCTGTTTTTGGCCCCGCCGCCGCCGGTTTTCCCTCATCGGCGCGGCGCCGGGATCTAGTTATTGTATATGAAAATTATTTACATATGCATAGAAGTAGTACATAATATACAGAAAATCAAAGTTTCTTTATTGCTACTTTCAAATCATCATTTTCCATTGTTAGCTCTAGTTTTAAGGAAAAATAAATCTAAATTTCGAAATCTAGGTTAAACTTCTGCAATTACCTTATTAGAACGTTTTTGTAGCCCTGAAAGCATTTTTTTTCTTAAAATTCATATGCATGAAAATGCTCACAAATTTTATGTGTATCTAATTTAAAAAACAATCAGAAAATACAAAGTTTTTCACGTGTGACCATATAAAGGAAAGATGTATTACCGGGTTTTGGGTAGAAATACCCTCAATTTTAGGATTGACTTCTAAAATAAATTCAATAATATGAAATAAGGGCCAAGAAAAGGCTAAGCACAAAGTTCTTAGATTTTATGAGATAGAAGACAAATTTGACAAGAAGCTTTTGAAAACATTTGAAATAGACCCGAAGAAACCCACGAGAAACTTTACTTTGTGTAAATATAAGAAACACATTATTGCAATACATATTTCAGCATGTTTAATTTCCAAAGTTATACCTTATGAATACAAACTAATGTATATAACCACAACCAAGGACAATTCTCATTGTTTTGTGTCGTACTAAAAAAAAAGTATGTTAAATATAAGCTTTTCCATAGCAAAATAAAAAAAAAAATGAAAAAGATGAAAAGGAAGAGAAACTAACAAGATTGCAAAAAGAAAACAATCGTGGCCAGAGTACTAAACTCTAGAGACAGCTAACTGCAGAAATTATCATTGGTTTTACACAAATCAGGGTTTTATTACGATAAATACTTTTAAAAACAGGACAACAGATTCAAATAAAAGTAATATCCTGAAACAGAAGCATATTCTTCCAGATATATGTTTCGTATTCTTTTGCAGCTTTCCATGACTATTTTACTTTAAATGGTTTAATTTTAGAAGTGCTTCCGACTATTTTTGCGCTGAAATTTAAACTAATCTTCCTCACTATGAATATTGACATAGTTTTTTTTAGACTGAATTACTAAAATACAAAAGCTTAAACCCTTTAGACCCAATGTCATCAAACAAAGCTATTGAATTCTGTTCTTAAAAATTGATAAAGGCACTAAATATTATTGGGAGGATTCTCGTAAACTTTGCAAAGAGTTTGATAAGAATTGCTTAATTAATGCAACTTAAATTAGTAAGTTGAAATCAATACAATGAAATTAGTTAATTCCAAACTGAATTACATTGCGACGGATTAAATTAACATTGCAAGGAGATACAATATCAACCTAATATGCAGCAATCGGTACTGCAATACCCAATTCTTTCATTTTCATATGCTAACTAATATCAATACAGACTAATCGCAGTTTAGAATTTATTCTTACACTAATTTAGCTGAGATTGGTTCTAATGCTCGTCATCATGATCCTTGATGTGGATTTCAAAAAGTTTCTTGCTAAGATATTCACATCCACAAATGTGACAGACGTGAGCTGCACTGAAAAAAAAAAAAAATTACGGCAAAATAATTCTAGTCAAGCGAAAACGAAAAGATTAAACACTTGAAGCGTTTCAATCTTCAAAAACAAAGAAGTCATTTCAACATTTTAAGTGAATGCTTGCTTTTAGAAAAAATAGCCTACTGAAATCAATTATATATATAATAAGTTTGAAAAATTCGTTTAGAGTCTTAGTTTTGAGGGGAAAATCATGCAAGTGACGTCACATTTATATATCTTTCAGGAGCAAAAATTACATTGACTTTCCCCTAGGAGTGGTCCTATCGTTTTTAGTGGTGTACGTGTAACTGAACCACCGTGTAATTGAACTACCGTGTAACTGAACTACAGTGCAACTGAACGCCCCTATAACCGAACCCCTGTGGAACCGAACCCTCATGTAACTGAACCACCGGGCAACTGATCCTCATTTAACTAAAAACTCGTATAACTAAACCCCCGTTCAACTCAACCCCATTTAACTGAGCCCCGATGTAACTAAACCCCCATGTAACTGGACCCCCGGTCAACTGAACCTCTGTGTAACTGAAAAATTGTGCAAAGGGAACAACTGTACAACTGAACCCTCGTGTAACTGAACCACTGAACTCAGATTTTCAGTTCTCTGAAAATATTAGGCAATATCATTGGGTAAAACACAAGTTAGAATTTTTACATGTTCAACCTTGTTGAAATTGTTTGTTTCTTAAATTCAAGATATAAACGCCTGTCAAAAGTATTCATGAAAAAGCTTTGTTTGGCGTCGCCATTACTTCATACGTTGGTACATCTATAAACAAAAGCTTCCCCGGTTTTGCAATACAAAGAACGGGGTTAAGACGCCACAAATCCTCCGAAAAACTTTTTCGCAACGATCCAATTCTTCTCACATGGCCGAATTTAGATCAGTTTCTGTTTTGTGGTACACGGGGTTAAACGGATAAGACACTATCCAAGGTAGTTTCTTTGGTTTAACATATACAAAATTTTTATTTAGTAGAAAGGAAAATGAGTTTATAGTTTTGTTCACGTATTAGCCTGGTGTTTAGTAGCCCATATAATTATTTATATTTTAATGATTTAGTTGTGGTAAATCCGATGTTTTAGTGTGGATAATACCTTTGATTAGTTTATACTTTACAAGTTACACGAGATCATAGCGGCTTGGCCATATAAACCGTCAATACAGAATGTCACAACGCCTAGGGTGTATCGGTCGTCGTTACATAAGGTCATAACGCCTAGGGCGTACAGACCGATAGTACATAAAGTCATAACGCCTATGGTGTTTATCCTGTCATTGGAGAATGTCTAAACCCCTAGGGTATACAGACCGTCATTACATAAAGTCACAACACCTAGGGCGTTTATCCCATTATTACAGAATTTCATATCCCCTAGGGACTACAGACCGCCATTACACAAGGTTATAACGCCTACGGCGTATAGGGCTTCTGGCAAGGGATAAGTTGGTCTGGAGATTGCATTTCAGATTAGTCCCAGCATCTAATTATAAAGATTTTATAGTTGGATAAAATTATATAATGTTTTAGAGGTTACTTGGCAAGAAAAAAAATGAGAGAGAGAGAGAAGAAGAAGAAAAAGACTGTCGTCCTAATCCAGCAATTGAGATAAATGTGCACTTGAACGAGGTTTTGACCTTACTCATCTATCCAACTACCTAGGACCAAAGAGGATAACCGAACCATCAACCAAATAGAAATGTCCAAATCCATGCAAGGTCGTCATCAAGAAATGTAAGTCGTTGTAAATGTACAAGCAAAAGCATCTTAAATCTAGCGACATATTTCCATAGCAGTAACCTTTCATTAGGGCTCATCAGAAGAATACCACCTGCCTTAACGGGTTTTGAGGCTTTACTTTCTTTACCCGGCACAGTGGAGCCTCTACTATAAGATCTTTATGGTATCCCTATGTTAGGTAAAACTTGATTTATAATGTCGTAATTGTTTAAATAATCACTACAGGATGAAATGAAAAATATGAAGTCACAGATTGTTTGTTTACAAAATGATAGAAGATCCTTTTCCGAGCGTGACCACACCTCCAACACTAACAGGGGTGAGGGCCCCTCAACAATGGCCTCGAGAGACCGAGAAGATACAGGTAATGGCAATTCTGAGAATGAGGACAATGATTCTTTGCATTTTGATGACGAGCAGTCGATGGTAGACACCGATCCCAGAACAGACGACAAGATCTGTTTGGCAGAGTCACTGGACCTTGTATACGAAGTACTGGGTGACACCATTTGCCCCAGGCCTACCATCACCGTCCAACAGCCTCGCTCGGCGGTAGAGGTGGTTTTGGCGATTGAGCCATTCAATAGAAAACAGCTTATCACGTTAGCTTTCTCCCCAATGCTGAAAAACTTCATCAAGCAGCGCTCAGAAGAACTGCAGTCAACAACAAAGAATAAGTCATTCTCAGAACGTGGTACTGTCTTTGATCCTCTCGACATACCGGGCCGAGCAAAAAGCTTACAAATGTCAAGAGACACATTTGGCTTCACAGGCGCGCGCAATTCTTTGTTTCGGACTTGCACTCTTTGAGTAAGATTTCCCATTTTTTCCTTAGTTTTTACCCCTTTTTAGATATTGGCAGCTGGCAACCCTGGTGGTACGCAAAAATCATGGAACAAAACATTACAGAAGTGAATTTTTGTATCTTATTTGTAATTATTTGTATTTTAATCATTTGGGTGTGGTAAACCCAATATTTATGGTATGGTATAATACCCATTACATGATATCATAACGCCTACAGTATGCAGGGCGTCATTACATAAGGTCATAACGCCTTGGGCGTACAGACCCGAATTACATAAGGTTATAACACCATTGGGTGTACAGGCTACCATTACATAAGTTCATAACACCTTGGGTGTACAAACCGTCATTACATAAGGTCACAACACCTTGGGTGTACATGCCGTCATTGCATGAGGTCAAATCACCTTGGGTGTACAGACCGTCATTAAATAAGGTCATAACGCCTTGGGCGTACAGACCAGCATTACATAAGGTAATAACACATTGGGTGTACAGGCCACCATTACATAAGGTCATAACGCCTTGGGAGTACAGACCCTAATTACATAAGGTCATAATGCTTTGGGAATATAGACCGCCATTATATAAGGTCACGACACCTTGGACGTACGTACCGTCACTGCATAGTATTGTAACGACTACAGCGCTGGCCTATAGGTCTGTTCTGGCACGGGGTAAGTTTTTCTGGTGATTAGAGTTGAATTTACTTCCAGCGTCTAATTACAAATATGCTAAGCCAACTGGATAACAGTATATACTTACAATATTGAAGAAAATATCGTTTCAAAACGTAATACTATCTTTGACCCTTTCGGCATCCCGGACCGAGCGAGAGCTTACAAATATCATGAGCATTTTAAGCTTAACAGGCACCACACATAAACCCAAAGTTCATTTTGTTACCATCAACTGCATAAGTAAAGGACATAAAGCTCATATCAGTTGACAGAAAGTCATTCTTGGCCTTAGATTCTTCCACACGAGTGACTGTGAGCATGCTATCATACAGTGATCTCACGTTAGGTACTGTCATAAAGATGTTAAAGGCAGAGAACGTCTCTCCTGACACTATCCCAAAAACTGATAAAGTTCTTGGATTCTTATAATAGATGTCAGCAGCATCTTTCAAATATTCTTTCTAGAGCATACTTAAAATTGATGTTTATGAGAAGAGATACTGTCTCGAGCTCAATTTCTGACTTGTCTCAGGAGATTAGGGATAAACCGAAATTATTATCTCTGGAAAGTATTTCATGTTTTCCGCCCACTTTAAAGACCTAACTCAGAGAAAGAGGTTAGGGTTCACTTTCAAAAACAAAATCTATCAGTTCAAAGTGCCATCGTGAGCTATGGCCATATTCAAACCATCCAATTGCATGCTTATATGAACAAATAGATTCTGCACAATTACCAAAAGTCATTAGTACAGAACAATGTAAAGACCATTATGATTCTGCAGCACAGACTTGGGTTCATGCTGAGCGAGAAATCAGATGATTCTCCTGCACAGACTTGGGTTCATGCTGAGCGAGAAATCAGAATTGCACCCTATGTGACGGATCATATTTTTCGGGTTTCTGGTAGACCTGGAGGTAAAGAGGGTGTACCTAACCTCGGAAAACATTTAGAACTTGATACATGCAATCAAGGCAGCTCTGGAAAAATCGCATACCTCAATAAGACAACTGATGAAGCTGATTGGACTCATCAATGCGGGCTCAAGAGCAATTCCTTTCAACAGACTAAATCTAAGGAAATGTCAGTTATAATGCTCAGATCGTGAGACAGGTCTTGGAACAACATAGGTTTAAACATCCTAATTACGACAGAGATGAAAGAGGCATTTTCACCGTGGCTGAAAAAAGATTGGCTGAGTCAAGGCCTTCCTCTAAAGCCCCCTATTGTTTCCAAAACAATATTTACCGACAGTTCAACCTAAGGGCGGGGTGGCTATCTAGAGGACCCACATCAAGACACTTTGGGGACATGGTCTCCAGAAGAGAAATCTCTTCATATAAATTGCCTCGAGACGAGAGCCGTAGCCAATACAAGCAAAGCCTTTGCGGAGGAGCTAAGAAACGAGGTAGTCATGGTAGCGACGGACAACTCGACTGTAGTCAATTACATAAACAAAGAGGGCAGAACCCGTTCTTTCTCCCTAGAGGAGGAATCCATAAAGCTGTTCGAGATTACGATGGCCCTGAACGTTCATTTGAGGGCAAGACATATCGCCGGGTCACTCAATCTAGTAGCCGACATACTGTCACGAGAAGGAAAAGGTCTGCCCAGGGAATGGAGTCTCAACGAGAGTGTCTTCAGAGCCCATTCAAAAGAGTACGGATTGCCAGAAGTCGATCTATTCGCGACTCGATTGAACCGGAAGATCGACGTATATTTCTCACCAGTTCCAGATTCTCTTGCGATCGGCACAGATGCCCCTGTCACCATTGAATTGTACAATGGAAAATGGCAAGTGTTCGTGGGTTGGTGTAGTGAAAGGAAGATTAATCCTCTCGAAACCAGTACTCAGGCAGTTGCAGAATTCATGATATATCTAAAGACGGGTCGAAACCTCGCACCATCAACGATAGAAGGTTATAAAGCAGCAATACGCGAAACGCTAGCTCTAGCTACAGGAACAGATATCAGCAAAGATACTTGTTTGACGAAAATGATACAGAATTTTCGGCACGAGTCACCGCGGACACAACATGATATTCCTGCCTGGGATCTTGGCCTCGTTCTAAGGTATTTTAGAACTTCACGATTTCTTGACTTGTGGAATATTGATATGAAAGATCTTACTCGTAAGACGGTATTCATTACTGCCATCGCATCTGGTCGTCAAAGGAGTGAAATTCACGCTGGTTTTCGAAAGGGTATATAAGCAATGTCAATACTTGTCAATTAGCTGGAATCCACGCGATATATTATATAGGGAAGAGAGCTTAAGAAACTAGTCAAACGGGTTTCTTACAAAAGAGAATTGGATTGCAGACCGAGGTTTGTCACTGCGTTTACAATATTTAAACTTTTGTTTTTGGGGCCTAGGGAAAAAAAAGGTACCTAGGTTAGGTTGTATATTTAATATATACTATGCTTTACCTCCCCCCCTAATATGCAAATATATGGCCAAAATTTGTTTCTAAACTATTATATTTTCATCCAATTTTGTTTTATTGTATTAGCATTAACTAAACTTCACTTCTTGCGTGGGTTCCAGCTAATGGGCATGTAGTGCGATATCCTATATATCAGAGGCAACACTATAGCGTTGCCTATGGTAAAGGCCATACGGCTCCAATGTTTTATTATTAATAGTGTTATTATTTTTTTCCCAGAGGCACTTCATATGGAAGGAGTCGTCGTAGAAACTTCAAAGCGAGCTCATTCAATTGGAAATCGATAGTTCTAGCGCTCTTTTTAAGGGTCAAAAGTCATTGGAAGGCAACTAACATCCCATCCACGCCCACCAGTTCCCCAAACACATCTAATCAAAATTTTGAGATAGCCATTTTGTTCAGCGTAGTTGATTTCAAGATGGACATTATGTTTCTGAGAGGGACACTCCCCCACAGCCAGGGTTGTAAGTTATGCCCTGGAGGCACATAAATTTTATAGAAAGCTTTGTCGTAGAAACTTCAAAACGGACTCATTCAATAGGAAATTCAAAGGGCCAGTAACCTTTTTAATAGTCGAAAATGATTGGAGGGCAACTAACTCCCCTCTCACGCCCACATTTTCCCCAAACATATCCAATCAAAATTTTGAGATAGCCATTTTGTTCAATGTAGTTGAAAATTCAGGAAATTAGGTCTTTGAGGATAACACCGCCCCCCATAGCTTCCAGGGCAAGGGTTGTAAATTATGCCCTGGGGGCATATAAGGTTTTTATACAAAGCGTTATCGTAGAAATTTCAGAAAGGGCTCATTCGATTGGAAATGTAAATGGATAGTTCCTTTTTAATAGTCGAAAGTGATTGGAAGGAAACTAATACCCTTTCCACCCCAATCATTTCCCCAAACACATCCAATCAAAATTTTGATATAGCCATTTTGTTCAACGTAGCTGAAAGTTCTGAAAATTATATGTTTGAGTAGGACACTCCCCCCACAGTCTTCAGGGCAAAGGTTATAAGCTATACCATGGGGGCATATATGGTTCTTATGAAAGGGGTGCTCGCATAAACTTAAGAGAGGGTTTATTTGAATGGAAACTAAAAGTTGTAGTTCATTTTCTCAGAGCGAAAAAAGATCGGAGGGCAACTAGCTCCTCCCACCCTCCATGCCTTTGGGTTTATCGGATGGATAAACCCCATCCGATAAAAATTTGAGGTGACCATTTTGTTAAAAATAGTTCAAACATCAGCTTTAAGTTTCATTTATACTTAGAATAGGAAAATATTTTTTTTTTCGTTTTAAGCTTGATTTTCATATTCAATTTAAGCATTACTCGCTTTAAGATCTATTTATTCATTTATATTATTACTTGTTGTATGTTTTTTGCTATGATTGTTTATTCAATTACGGTTCGTTTTGGGTTTCACTTATTCTTTAACAGTAATTTCTGATCGTTTTGAGTTTGAATTTTAACAGGTATTTGTATCTGCTGAGCTTAAGTTTAAAATGGCCTTTACTTTTCTTTAATTAATAGTTTCTTTAATAGAGTTTTCTTTAATTAATAGCTAGAAATATTCTTGAAGCTTTTAATGGAGCTAATTTAATATAAAGTTAAAAGTTGTAGGGCTGTTCTAGAGCTATACAAAATTTGGTTCAATCCCACTTTCTAGGGCTATAATGATAGAAAGTACGTGAGGGCTAGGACACATGTTGCGGTTGAAGGATAGCCAAAGATTGTTCTTGTTTGGCAACCATCTAGGACCAAACGAGGTTCTTGTCCATTAGTCAGAAAACACCAAGAATTTGGATCTGCAAGATCAGACAATAACCAGTCTGTACTCGGAGATATAATAATAATTTTTGTTAGAAATACATTTTACACCCAACATTATATATACCAATTCAGGGTATATATTTGCATATTAGGGCGTGGGGGTGAATTTTAGTTCTGATATAAATGAGAGGTAAGTTTAAACTTTCCCCCCACCCCCTAATGTGCAAATATATACCCTGCATTGGTATATATAGGGGTGGGGGGGGGGGTTGTATAATTCATTTCCGACAAAATGATTATTATATTTAGAAAGAGCATAAAAAATGCAGGGCTGCCACCAAGTCTTGACCATAAAAATAGTAACTTTAGGTACTTTTGAAGTAAAAAAAGTGACCAAATAGTAACCAAAAGTAAAAAAAGTGACCATATTTAGGGACCCACAAATAACAATGACTGATCAAGATGGCCTGCTTTGGCACCGTTACAAGTTAGCTTCAGAAAACTAGACGCTGAATTTAGGTCTAGATGATCATCATTAGCTTTTTTTTTATTCTCAGATACATTAACTTTATTCATATACAAGGATAACACAAAAACAAAAGCTGAATATTGCACAGTACTGACTTTAAAAAATCACTGCCTTTAAATCACTTCTTTTTCTTGGGGAGGAGCGACGAAATCAAGCTTGCTTGCCTTTCCGACACTTTCTGCTGTATGCACTCGTTTTTCTTGGCAGTTTCTCTTTCTTCACTTAGCCTTTTCGTTGTTGCTTCAACCATTGCCTGGGCAATCCCAATTTCCATGAGGTATTTCGCTTTTATCGCCTTCTTTAGTTTTTAATTAGCTTTCTCGATTAGCTTATCAGTAACTTTTCTTTGTTCAGTGTGAGTTTATGTCTTTGAGATTTTCTTCCAATGCTTCAATCTTCTTCTTTTCGCTTGCTATCAGCTGCTCGTTTTCTTTCTGCTTGGCAAGTATCTCTTGTTTCTCCTTTCGACGCGCTTCCATGTCATCTTTTTTCCTACGCTCATTTTCAAAATGGGCTTTGTAAATCTGACTTGAAGCCCGGCAAAGATCAAGCATCTCTCGCGTAATTGGCAAACATTCAAGTCGGTTTCCTCATCTCTTCAAACCATTACAAATCACTTGCCTTGCATTTAGCATCTTCAAACCCATGCACGTTTTATCCTCAGTTAAAATACGACCTGACTTTGAGAAGGGTCTCTCGACATTGGCATTTGTCATGGGACAGGGACAAACTGGCTTTTACTACCCCAGAGATCTGGGGATACTTCGGGTTACCTTGACCGTCTTTCAGGTAAAAAAATTCTTCAACACTATGTGTAGCAATTGTCGGCTCAGGCTCAAGCTGTAGTAGCGCCCACTCATCTTTGACTCTGTCACAGTTTACAGTGAAAGGCATCACTTGACAGATCTTCAACAAGTCGGAGGAACTTCTGGGAAGCTTACGACTTTCACTGCGAAGGCAACGATTATATTTCAAGACAGATCCAGGTGGAGGCATCTTTTGCAAAATATGTTTGGACGCAGAAACGTAAGCTTCTTTGAGCTTGGTACGATACTGAGCACGTTCTAACTCTGAAAGATTTGCAAGGCATTCTTCAACTCCTTGACCACACTCTACGTTTTCTAAGGATAGAAAGTTATCAAACATGTCTAAATCTGCGACCACGACGCTCCGTCTCCTGTGAATATCTGCCAGAACATCAGGTTTCAAGCACCTACTCAGCAGGATAAGCAGAAGCCTGCTCATTTCTCCATATACAACATGGACCAGAGGATTCTCCCGATGGAGCATTCTAGTGAAGCCAGCAAACAGGTCAGCCAGTGAGACGACGAACAAAACCAGAGCTTTCGTTGCAGGTGATTTTAGCAACGAAACGATTTCAGTATATCCACAGGACTTCATTAGCTGTTTCTGTTTTGACGGAATGTACTTAAAAAAGAACTCAGTAAGTCCATCCCAATACTCGAGGAGCCCCCTCGCTGCTTCTCCAAGAGTAAGCCACCGGTAGGTAACATGTTTCACAAAACGATGAACCAGAAGCCCAAGGGAACATTGTATCTTCGTGTATTCCTCTGCAAGTAGGGGCCACCCGTGAAAAAAGTAGTACACACGAATTACATGGTCAGAAACAGCCTGTCCGTGAACTTTTAAGCCTTTCAAAAAAACATTACGAATCATATGAATATTACAGGTGCCTACATCAATGAGGCCTCTGTTACTACGTCGCAACTTAACCTCTTCATTAAAAAGTCGCCACACTTTCTTGTGGACATTTGGACCGTCGCTTCCCAACATCAGAAGATTAGCAGAAGGTAAATCAGCATTAGCCAAGGAATGTTGCAAATGTGCTAGCAGATCTTCTGCTGTGGCTCTTCCAACAGAGAAATTCTCCATATGACAGCAGGAAACTTTTTTCTGCCAACTCAGACCAATATCGTATCATGACGTTCAGTTCTTTCACACCTTCGGCGTCTGTCGTTTCATCATATAGAAATGTGAAAAAGGAAGAGCCAATGTCTTCAAGTAGCCTTTTTCTAAAATAGGGATACAATGCATCTGTTATTATATAACCGAGCTTGGTTCGCCCAAGATTGAAGTTTTTAGCAGCAGGACCTCCAAACATTGCTCTAAAAGCATAACTGAGACCATCGCACGAAGCTGCTGACATATCTGATACCATATTCTTTAGAGCCCAAATCAGTACTGCCTTTAGCGACGCATCTCTCTTTGCGATCATTTGCAGTTCAACTTGGTGATCCTTTCCGGAAGCAAGAGTAGAATGTTCACAGGCAGCAGATCTTGGCTGAAGAATTAGCTGCAAGGGATTCAGAGAAGCTCTTACATTTTCTACGTGCTTTGCTCCTTGGGAATGTTGTAGTATCGCTTGCCACCCTTTAACACAACTTAATGTTTTGCAACAAACTTTACAAAAAACCTCTTCATCACTCTTTGTGGATGCGCACCAGTCACCCTTGCATCGTCCCGAGTCGTCGACCTTTTTTTTAACCAAGTGGAGTTGAACTTACACTTCCCCATTGCCAGAACCTTCAACACTAAATAACATCAAAATCTGCGAAAAAAAACATTAATATCTGACGGTGCTACAAAGTGGATATTACCATGGCCTTCGTTAGCATGCCATTGAAACAGCCAAAACTGTGTCCTGGACATTCTTAAGACAAGGAATAGTATGGTTGCAACTGTGAAATGATCAGGTGAAACACAAATCATGTTTTTGTTACACTACATATGTGTAGATGTGTCTACATGTGTGTCAGATGTGTATCTGACAAAACCATTTTATTACAGGTTTTCGCACGTCCAAGCATTATTTGAAAAGGGAATGAAAAAAAAGTCCAAGCGCCATAGAATAAAACAAAATAATCTCGCACATGGCCAACCACTGCGCATTATGAGGGGAACGCAGCTCATAGGCCTGATGTGCTTTTCAAGGTTCCTCTTCAAAAAAGTGACTTTTAGGAACTTTTCAAAAAAATAGTGACTTTTTAGGGACGTTTTCAAAAATAGTGACTTTTAGGGAAATAGTGACCTCGGTGGCAGCCCTGAAAAAGGCATCGAGTGGTATGTTTACTTTATTTGTAAGTCAATAATATGAATAACGAAAAATTTACCAAAACTACGTTGTAGTTTTGTTTTAATTAAATATTTAATATATAGAGTTGTTATTTTGGTTAAGTTAGGTTACATTTTGCATGTACCACCGTTATATTTAACCCCCACACCCCTAATATGAAAATATATTACCCAAACTATATATAGGGGAGGTCAGGGTTGTTTCGGACACGGGTTGGTTCAGACACTGCTATAATAAAATCCAGTTTCGCCCGAAAAATTTTGCCAAAAATCAAGATCAAGTATTGACGAGTGGCCGACTTTCAGCAAAACTTTAAAAGGTTCCCGAACACGCGTTTCAAAGATATTCCCTTTGAACCAATTTTTAAGGTATTATTTTTATTTCCACTAATATACGCCAGGCGTTGTAGCTGTGCTATTTACGTGAGTACATATTTGAGTGTTCGCAGGAACTTAGCGTTATCATGTCACTAGCTAAATCTAGCCACAAATTGGACTCACCTTAACTATTTTTTTTTTAGAAGCCATTTTTTAGAAACGGTCTGTGGGGTTGATTCGGACGCCATAGTCGGGTTGGTTCGGACGACTTTCTGAAAGTGTCCGAAACAATCCACTCATGTCAAATTAACCCAAGGGGGGAGAGACAAGCCCAAAGGGAAATACAAAGGCCATTTATAGCATCCGATATATCGCATTTGTGTTTAGCGCAACGATATATAGCAATGGCTTTGCTGTTGAGGTAAATATGGAGCAATCCACATTTCTGACCTGTGAATAAAGTGAACATATCACTCGAAGCCTTTATTATGCTCTTTCCAAATATAACGCTCGCTTTTGTCACAATTCCATTTTCAATATGACCTAACCTTTCTAACCTTACTCAAATATATAGCCCATATTATTCATTTCCCGTGCGTTTATTGATTCTTGATTTCGTCAGCGTCAAATCAATTTGCGGGTAAACCGGTCTTAACACGAGCAAAAAGTATCATCTTTGTGGGTCCTTAATGGGATTAAATAAAAAAAACAAGTTTTTTAAACTGAAAGTAAGGAGCGACATTAAAACTTAAAACGAACAGAAATTATTCCGTATATGAAAGGGGCTGTCCCCTCCTCAACGCCTCGCTCTTTACGCTAAAGTTTGTTATTATTTTAAAAAATAAAGTTGTGAGACAGAGTCAAACTTTAGCGTAAAGAGCGAGGCGTTGAGGAGGGGACAGCCCCTTTCATATACGGAATAATTTCTGGTCGTTTTAAGTTTTAATGTCGCTCCTTCCTTTCAGTTTAAAAAACTTGTTTTTTTTAAATTTAATTTCTGATCGTTTTTTAGTTAATGCAGCTTTTATTTGCATAAAAATTTTACTTTTCTTTTGCTAAATGGATGTCTTTACAAATTAACTTACGTAACTAACTTCTATATTCGTAACTTCTAACTTCTATATTCGTATATTTTTCTTCTGGCAAAAAATACAAAGTTGCAGATTTTTGCAGATATGAGCTTGAAACCTATGTAATATTGTTTTCTGATACGCTGAATCTGACGGTGTGATTTTCATTAAAATTCTTTCACTTGTAGGGGATGTTTCCCCCTCTTTAAAAAATCGATTAAATTTTCTCAGGCTCGTAGCCTTTGATGAGTAATACTAAACTTAATTAAATTTATATATTTAGGATCAGCATTATAAACACATTCTTTTGATACATTTATTGACATCAAAATTTTGTTTTTAAAATTTTCGATTACTATTGAGCCGTATCGCTTGTTTTTTTATTGTTTTTTTGTATTACGTATATGTTATTACTTATATGAGGGGGTTCTCCCCTTATTTAATACCACGCTCTTTACGTTAAAAGTTAAAACAAATTTTAATTCACAAACCCCTGAATCACAAAGACCGTTTAATTAGAATAGATAGCTCTTTTGAAAGCACTGAAAAAAAACTGTAGCGTAAAGAGCGAGGTATTGACTTGGGGGAGAACCCCCTCATATACGTTATAATTTCTGTTCGTTTTAAGTTCTAATATTCCTTCTTACATTTCAGTTGAAAAAATTTGTTTTTTTTTATTTAATTTCTGAATGTTTCGTAAATAATGCTTGGAAATCCGGCGCCCCCTTCATAGAAATGTCCCTTACCCCAAAGAAACATCCTCCACGGAAATATTATCCAGAGTAATCCCCTCCTCTAGCCCCCCCCCCTCCATATTTAATCCGTCCTGAATATTGTTGTATACGTCCCATTAAAAATTAAAGAATACTGACAAGTCCGTCGCCCCCTTCATGGCAATTTCCCTACCCCCATTAAAACTTCCTTCCTAGACAGATCCTCCAACATACCCCCCGACCCTCCCTTCCCTCCCTTTACCAGAAAAAAAACCTCCTGAAAACTTCTGTATACTGCCCAATAACCAATACTATATGTTAACATTGGGTAAAGTTCATAACTTTTAGCCCTCCCTCTGGGAACTTCGGGGGATTAAGTCATCCTAAAAGACATATTTATCATATTTTCGACCATGCCGAACAAAATGGCTATCTCAAAATTTTGATCGAGTGACTTTGGGAAAAAAATAAGCGTGGGAGGGGGCCTTGTTGCCCTCAATTTTTTTTGTTAAATAAAAATGTGAACTTGAAATTTTATTTTCGTTTCAAATGAGCCCTCCAACGATTTTCTATTACAAATGGGTCTATAATAAAACCCATGGGAAAAAAAAAAAAAAACAACAAACAAATAAACAAACAAATAAACACGCATCCGTGATCTTTCTTCTGGCAAAAAATGCAAAATTCCACATTTTTGTAGATAAGAGCTTGAAACCTTTACAGTAGGGTTTTCTGATACGCGGAATATGATGGTGTGATTTTCATTAATTTTATATAACATTTAGGGGGTCTTTCCCCCTTTTTTTGAAAATCAGCCAAATTTTCTCAGGCGGGTAACTTTTCATGAGTAGCACTAAACTTGATGAAAGTTATATATTTGAAATCAAAATTGAAATCTGATTCTTTTGATATATCTATTGGTAGCAAAATCCCGTTTTCTAGAGTTTCGGTTACCATTGAGCCGGGTCGCTCCTTACTTACAGTTCGTTACCACGAACTGTTTGACTAAAATTGAATTTGTGACAAAAGCGATTATCATATTCGGAAAAAGCATAAATAAGACATCGAATGCTATGTTTACTTTATTCTTAGGTCAGAAACTGGGACTGCTCAATACTTACCGCTATTAAAACACAGACAAGTAACCTATTATCATTTCAGATGCCAAGAAATTTTCAAAGGAAGCGCGACCATCCACCACCAAATGTGGTGGATATGAAAAGGGCTACAGCAGCAGTTATCCTCGACAATGTTTCAATCCGAAAAGCTGCCGAAGAGTTTGGCGTTAAGAAATCTACATTACAGATTATGTTAAACGTTCAAAGAGCTTATCAAACACTATAGTTGAAACACAATTAGAAGACCAAGTAGGGACTTCCGCAGCAGCAGTGTCTCAAGCCCTAGGGGCTACACAAGCTCTAGTCACAGGGAGAGCACCAGATCTAAATCTAAATCACAGGGAGAGCACCAGAAGCAAGTAGCCCAGACGATATCAGCAGAACGTGGTCAAAATGTAACGATGGTCTGTTTTGTTAGTGCAACAGGTAACCACGTACCTCCGGTTTTTGTCTTTCCAAGGGTTAATTTCTAACAACGGATGCTGAAAGATGGGCCCCCTGGTGCTCTGGGACTAGCTCATCCAAGTGGTTGGATTAATTCTGACCTTCTTGGAGACAATGAAACATTTTGTGAAGCATACCAGATCATCCAAAGAAACTAAAACTTTACTTTTACTGGAGAATCATGACAGTCATCTCGACATTAAAGTAGTCAACTACTGCAAAGAAAATGGAGTAGTCTTACTTACCTTCCCACCTCACTGCTTGCACCGCTTGCAACCTTTGGATATTGCAATCTATGGACCATTCAAAGCAGCGTTGAGAAACAGTTTTAGTGAGTAATTGAACCTTCATCCAGGCCAGCGTATCTCTATATATGAGGTAGCAGAGCTCAGTCGTGTTCCCTATCTCGAGAAGTTCAGCATGAGTAACATTGTGGCTGGCTTCAGAAAGCCCGGACTGTGGCCATTTGACCGCAACACTCTCTGCCATGCTGACTTTTCTGCTGCTTCAGTTACAGATCGTCAATTGCTGGACAGCCAATCTCAACATGCTGTGCCTGACCCACACGACCCAGAGCAAAGTGCTGATGAAACTCAAGGGCCTTCTGTAGTCTTTTCCGTAACTCCCGAGCAACTAAGGCCGTTTCCTCATGTACCCCCTACAACAACCATGGGTAGAGGAGTAAAACAAAGAGGAAAAACTAGAATACTTACAGAAACACCAGAAAAGGAAGAACTAGAACAAATGGTGAAAAATAGAAAAAGGTCTCAGAAGAAAGTTGTCGCCACCCTTCCAAAGAAAGCAAGAAAACCAAGGGCCACTGAACGAGGTGAATATAGTGAAGATGAATTACCGGAATGTCTATTCACGGATGATACTTCTGATGAATCTCTAAATCTCGGAGAAACTGAACCGGACGATCTATTTGATGTAAATGTCCTAGCCGCTAATGACTTTGTGCTCGTGAAATTTGTCGTAAGAAAAGGAAACATTTTTTATGTTGGACGTGTAGAAGGCCTCGTTGATGCTGATGTGGAGGTGACGTTTCTAAAAAAAAAATGGGACAAAATTCGTCTTTCCTGATCCTGTTGACCAGGCTTCAGTTTCAAAAGATGACATTACCTTGAAGATTCCTTGTCCAGTTTCGACAGGTGGTACAAAAAGAGCTGCAAAAGCTCTCGGCTTCAACTTTGATTTTTCCAAGTTTAACATTCGCTAAAGAAGTTTTGTATAAAGAATTTTAATAATAATTGAAAGTTTTATAACTATATTACAAGGTGTCCGAAGCAACCCATGGCATGTCCGGCACAACCCCACCCTCTGGGGTTGTTTCGAGCGATTTTTGTTTTGTTTTTTAAACCGTTTCTGAAAAAACCTGCGAAGATAAAAATTGGCAAAATTTCTCGTAGGTGTGGAATTTCAGAACACAAATTGGGGTGCTTGAAGCGCCTAGATATATCTGCTAGTTATTGAGATTTTTGAGAAAGAAAAAAATCGTCCGGGTCAACCCCGACCTCCCCTATCCTATCTATCCCCCAAGCGTCTCACTTGTTTCAACCCGTATATCTGTAAATTGAATCAACTTGGGGGTTTTCTGAATAATGGACAAGTACCCCAAACGAAAACCAGATTATCAGCTAATGAAGTTGACAGATGTCATAAGGAAATATTTAAGGGAAATAAAAACTTCTTGGAAGGGTTTTAAAAGGGAAGCTCTCCGTCGATTGTGATGGAGGAGCGTGTGTAGCTGTGTTAGCCTTAAGCAGTCTGACACTGCAGTAAGTTGGTAGTAGTAGTAGTAGTATTGCTAGTAGTATACATTCCTTAATAATAAAAGAGGAGCATAATATTTCAGTTATGTGTTTATTGTATGAATCACACAACGACTTAAATGACATAAACTACTTTTCCGTTTACTAGTATGAATTTAGTCATATTATTCACTCATATGAAACTTTTCACATAATTTTTCCCATCAAACATACGCTAATATGAAATTAATACTGAATTTACGAAACTTGCAAATGGGCTATTTGCCGAAGATATTTGAGCTTGTCAGTTTCAGTAGAATATCCCTGAACTTTCAGCAATAACTCTGTATTTGCCTCAAATACCTTCTATGCCGTTTGCGCTTGAATAGCCAATAATCTTTGAATGCCGATGTCACTTTGTATTCCTTCAAATAATTTCCAAACACCTGGGTGATTGCAAGAGAACATAGCGTTTAAAGCATTATGAAAGCCTTCTGTAGCATTGGTTGTTTTTGGTTCACAAACTAGTGCATCGTTTGGATGATTCCAAAGCTCAGATGGGAATCTAGGTCTTTTCCTACGGCCATGTATCTGACTCCCCTTATGTATGTTTCCTCAAAATAAGACAGTAGCTCTTTGCAGTCATCACTATCCGGAAACTGTCCATATAATAACTCAAATATGTTTACTATCTCATCAGTTGGAACGGATACCATAGCACACAAACTTTTCACAAGCATGTTAAAGTGGACATTAGTTTCATATTAATTTTTTGAACCTGTGGCATAAAATTTTGTTTGTATGCTCTGGCAAAAATGGAAAAAGCATCCAGATATTTGAGCGTTTGGAAAGCCTTGCGTAAGTGCATTAGTTGCTGCTGCCTCAAAGTCCACCAATATTTTACTCGGATTGGCTAGAAGAGCTACTTGCTTTAAATAGTCGACCATCCTTCTGTAGGTTTCTTGTGTCTTGTTAGTTAGAAGGAAATATAGACAAGGGGGGGGGCAAGCATCTCCTTTTTTTCCATGTATAGTGTAAAGTTGGAAGAATGCACGTGGTACGCACTTAAAGGTTCCGTCACAGAGTATTAATTCCAATTTTTCAAGAAGTTTCGCCATATTTTTGTTTCCCAGAACCAAAATTCTTTAGTCATCATATTCTCCTGAGTTAATGAGAACTAAATCCTTATATTCTTGGGGAATCGAAAAAGCGCACGACAGTGGCTCTTTGCTCAAATGTTTTGTTCCGCCTCTCCCTGCGAATAGTTGATTAAATTGAGTTTTTTTTTTTGGTAGTCTGGAGATTACAGCTTCATTTAAACTTCTCAAGTGTACACCAAGGACATTTCTAGTAGAAACACTTGTTGCTGCGGCTGCACCTTTAATTTCAGCTACTACCTGATTCCTTTGTATGTTTAAAGGATCACCAGAGTGTAAGTGGTCACGTGGTTGCGTCACAATTTGTTCATTTCTTGTTATTAAATAAAAGAAAACAAGTTTTTTTTTAAATGAAAGTAAGGAACGACGTTAAAACTTAAAACGAACAGAAATTATTCCTTATATAAAAGGGGCTGTCCCCTCCTTAACGCCTCGCTCTATACGCTAAAGTTTTTTATTGTTTAAAAAAATAGAGCTGTGAGAAAGTCGAACTTTAGCGTAAAGAGCGAGGCGTCCTTATAAGGACGCCTCCTTATAAGGAGGGGACAGCCCCTTTCATATAAGGAATAATTTCTGTTCGTTTTAAGTTTTAACGTCGTTCCTTACTTTCAGTTCAAAAAACTTTTTTTTTATTTAATTTTTGAACGTTTTTGAATAAATGCAGGTTTTGATCTTGGCTCACCATACATGAATAATTAAAACAAAATTTGCATATTAATTTTTTTTTATTTGGTTAAATGGCTTTCTCGAAACTTGTTTAATTTTATTTACGAACGTTTTTATTAGTAATAAATATACGTAACTTACGAATTAACTTACGTAACGAACTTCTATATTCATATATTTTTATATATACGTATATTAGGGGGTTCGCTCCCTAATCAATACCTTGCTCTTTAAGCTAAAGTTCGAATTGTGTTCCAATTCTTTAAAAATGACACCTTAATCACAAAGGCCGTTAATTAGAATATATAGCTCTTATGAAAGTACTAAAAAATCTTTGGCTTAAAGAGCGAGGTATTGACTAGGGGGTGAACACAGTCATATATGTAATATTTTCTGTTCGTTTAAAGTTTTGATGTTGCTGCTCTTGCAGCTGAAAAACTGTTTTTTTTTCATATTTAATTTCTGATCTTTTTTTAAATAATGCTTGGAAGTCCGGCGTCCCCTTCATAGCAATGTCCCTTCCCCCATGAAAACTTCCTTCATGGAAATATCCTCCCAAATACCCCCCCCCCCCAACTACCAGAAAAAATCTCCCCTGAAAACGTCTGTATACTTCCCAATAACCAATACTATATGTTAACATTGGGTAAAGTTCATAACTTTCAGCCCCCCCCCCCGGGAACTTCGGGGTATTAAGTCATCCTAAAACACATACTTATAATATTTTCAAACATGCTGAACAAAATGGTTATCTAAAAATTTTGATCGGGTGAGTTTGGGAAAAAATGAGCGTGGGAGGGGGCTTAGTTGCCCTCCATTTTTTGGTCACTTAAAAAGGGCACTAAAACTTTTAATTTCCATTCCAATGATCCCTCCCACGATATTCTAAGACCACTGGGTCGATACGATCACCCCTGGGAAAAAAAACCCACAAATAAACACGCACCCGTGATCTTTCTTCTGGCAAAAAATGCAAAATTCCACATTTTCGTAGATAGGAGCTTGAAACCTCTACAGTAGGGTTAAGGTTATATAACTTTTAGGGGGTCTTTCCCCTTTTTTTTGAAAATCAGCCAAATCTTCTCAGGCGCGTTACTTTTGATGGGAGGACTAAACTTGATGAAACTTACGTATTTGAAATCAGCATTAAAATCTCATTCTTTTGATGTATCTATTTGTATCAAAATACCGTTTTCTAGAGTTTCGGTTACCATTGAGCCGGGTCGCTCCTTACTTACAGTTCGTTACCACGAACTGTTTGACAGTAGCTGAACATTTAAATATAATATACTTGCGACATCTTGAAAAGATGGAGCCATTCTTAAAGTTTTTATGGAAAATGTACTAATGTCTATTCAAGGTTAGAACATTTCCACCACGTTGAGATTTAGTAATAGCAAATTCAGACATCAGAATGACAAAGACAGTAAGACGCAGACACACCTAAATGCTTTTACACAACTTCAAAAGTCAAACTGAAAGAGCTCTGAGAACCGGTTGTAATCCAAGTCATAATAAAAAGTTCATAGTTTTCAATAAAACCAAAATAAACCCTTTATCGGGCCATGCTTTTGGCAATAGGCCCAATCCTGAAAGTTTCATTCAATCTAGAGGATTTAGGGGTTACACTGATGAGTAACACAAGTTAGAAACCGTAAATGAAGCGAGAAGTAGATTTTTAGCTTAAACTTATTTTTAGGGCTTGACTTACGTTCAGGGTTTGATTTAAATGAGGGCTGAATTAAAGGAGGCTTTAGTTAAATGGGGATTTGTAAGAACGGGGGTTTAGCATACAGCTCTATAGCCCCCTTTTTTTGTTTTCCCCGGATCCCCCATGTTTTCTAATACCATTTTTTTTAACTTCTGTTCTTTTTGGGTTTCTTTTTTTTGTAGTAATTTCTTATCATTTTGGGTTTGAATTATTATAGGATTTTATTTATGCTAGTCTTTGGTTTAATATGGCTCTTTATTTTTATTTGGATAATTGTTTTTCAAAAGAATCTTTTTAATTAATTTAAAGAAAGCGCAGCAAAGAGTGATTTTTTTGTTATCTAAATTCTCAAAGTTCCGATATTTTCAGCACAGATTTTTATTGCTCATCGTTGGGGAAAGGCCTGATTAATTTACGCAAAAAAAAATCAAACCAAAAGTTTCCAAACATAAAGAGAAAGTAGCTTTCGTGGTGGCT
This sequence comes from Artemia sp. Qi Xiang Cuo, assembly GCF_049724085.1. Taxonomy (NCBI): domain Eukaryota; kingdom Metazoa; phylum Arthropoda; class Branchiopoda; order Anostraca; family Artemiidae; genus Artemia; species Artemia sp. Qi Xiang Cuo. Next base: position 57,340,691 of record NC_142794.1, read on the forward strand.
CCACCGAAGCCGGTAATTAACCTTTTCAGAGGCAACGCTGTAGCGTTGCCTATAGTAAAGGCCATACGGCTCCAATGTTTTATTATTTATTTATTATTATTATTTTTTTCCCAGAGGCACTTCATATGGAAGGGGTCGTCGTAGAAACTTCAAAGGGGGCTCATTCGATTGGAAATTGAGAGTTCTAGTGCCCTTTTTAATAGTCAAAACAGTTTGGCGGGCAACTACCCCCCCCCCCCCCCACGCCCATCAATTCCCCAAACACCTCCACTCAAAATTTTGAGGTAGCCATTTTGTTCAGCGTAGTTGATTTCCAGATAGAAAATATATTTAGAGGAGAACACTCCCCCAAAACCAGGGCAAGGGTTTTAAGTTATGCCCTGGGGGCATATAAGGTTTTTACAGAAGGCGTTGTCGTAGAAACTTCAAAACAGGCTCATTCGATTGGAAATTCAAAGGGCTAGTGCCCTTTTCAATAGTCGAAATTGATTGGAGGACAAATAGCCCCCCCATGCCCATCATTTCCCCAAACACATCCAATCAAAATATTGAGATAGCCATTTTGCTCAGCGTAGTTGATTTCCAGATAGGAAATAGGTTTTTGAGGAGGACAATCCCCCACAAACCTCAGGACAAGGGTTGTAAGTTATGCCCTGGGGGCATATAAGGTTTTTATAGAAGGCGTTGTCGTGGAAACTTCAAAAAAGCCTCATTCGATTAGAAATTCAAAAAGCTAGTGCCCTTTTTAATAGTCGAAATTGATTGGAGGGCAACTAGCCTCCCCCACGCCCATCATTCCCCCAAACACATCCAATCAAAATTTTGAGATATCCATTTTGTTCAGCGTAGTTAATTTCCACATAGAAAATATTTTTTTGAGGAGGATACTCCCCCACAACCCTCAGGGCAAGGGTTTTAAATTATAACCTGGGGGCATATAAGGTTTTTATAGAAGCCGTTGTTGTAGAAACTTCAAAAAAGGCTCATTCGATTGGAAATTCAAAGGGCTAGTGCCCATTTTAATAGTCAAAAGTGATTGAAGGGCAACTAGCCCCCTCCCCCCCCCACACCCATCATTCCCCCAAACACATCCAATCAAAATTTTGAGATAGCCATTTTGTTCAGCATAATTGATTTTCAGATAGAAAATATGTTTTTGAAGATGACACTCTCCCACAACCCTCAAGGCAAGGGTTTAAAGTTATACCCTGGGGACATATAAGATTTTTATAGAAGGCGGTGTCATAGAAACTTCAAAAAAGGCTCATTCGATTGGAAATTCAAACGGCTAGTGCCCTTTTCAATAGCCGAAAGTGATTTGAGGGTAACTAAGCCCCCTCTCACGCCCAACTTTTCCCCAAACACACCCAATCAAAATTTTGAGACAGCCATTTAATTAAACGTAGTTTTAAGTTCTGGAAAGTAGATCTTTGAGGATGACAACTCTCCCACGGCCCTTAGGGCAAGGGTTGTAATTTAAGGATTCTCCGAATCCTTCATATTATTTCTTATGAAAGGGATACTCGTATAAACTTTAGCGAGGACTCATTTGATTGGAAATTGAATGTTCTTGTTCACTTTTTAAGAGTCAAAATAGATTGGAGGGCAACTAGCCCTCCCCCTACTCCACGCCCTAAATGCATTAGATAAAAATTTTGAGGTACACATTTTGTTAAAATAGTTCAAATTTCTGATTATTATTTTTTTTCCCCAGAGGCACTTCATATGGAAGGGTCGTCGCAGAAACTTCAAAGGGGGCTCATTCGAATGGAAATCGAGAGTTCTAGTGCCCTTTTTAAGGGTCAAAAGTAATTGAAGGACAACTAGCCCTTCCCCCCCAACGCCCGTCATTCCCCTAAACACCTCCAATTAAAATTTTGAGACAGCCATTTTGTTCGGCGTAGTTTATTTCCAGATGGAAAATACATTTTTGAGGAGGACTCTCCCCCTCACCCCTCAGGGCAAGGGTTTTAAGTTATGCCCTGGGGGCAAATAAGGTTTTTATAGAAGGCGTTGTTGTAGAAACTTCAAAACAGGCTCATTCCATTGGAAATTCAAAGGGCTAGTGCAATTTTTAATAGTCGAAATTGATTAGAGGGCAACTAGACCCCCCCACGCCCCTTATTCCCCAAAACACATACAATCAAAATTTTGAGATAGCCATTTTGTTCAGCGTAGTTAATTTCTACACAGAAAACATGTTTTTGAGGAGGACACTCCCCCAAAACTCTCAGGTCAAGGGTTTTTAAGTTATGCCCTGGGGGCATATAAGGTTTTTAAAGAAGGCGTTGTCGTAGAAACTTCAAAAAATACTCATTCAATTGGAAATTCAAAGGGCTAGTGCCCTTTTTAATAGTCGAAAGTGATTGAAGGGCAACTAGCCCCTTCCCCCCCCCCCACGCCCATCATTCCCCCAAACACATCCTATAAAAATTTTGAGATAGCCATTTTGTTCAGCGTAGTTGATTTACCCATAGAAAACATGTTTTTGAGGATGACACTCTCCCACAACCCTCAAGGCAAGGGTTTAAAGTTATACCCTGGGGGCATATAAGATTTTTTATAGAAGGCGGTATCATAGAAACTTCAAAAAAGGCTCATTCGATTGGAAATTCAAAGGGCTAGTGCCCTTTTCAATAGCCGAAAGTGATTTGAGGGTAACTAAGCCCCCTCTCACGCCCAACTTTTCCCCAAACACACCCAATCAAAATTTTGAGACAGCCATTTAATTAACCGTAGTTTTAAGTTCTGGAAAGTAGATCTTTGAGGATGACAACTCTCCCACGGCCCTTAGGGCAAGGGTTGTAATTTAAGGATTCTCCGAATCCTTCATATTATTTCTTATGGAAGGGATACTCGTATTAACTTTAGCGAGGACTCATTTGATTGGAAATTGAATGTTCTTGTTCACTTTTTAAGAGTCAAAATAGATTGGAGGGCAACTAGCCCTCCCCCTACTCCACGCCCTAAATGCATCAGATAAAAATTTTTAGATACACATTTTTTTTAAATAGTTCAAATTTCTGATTATTATTTTTTTTTTCCCAGAGGCACTTCATATGGAAGGGTCGTCGCAGAAACTTCAAAGGGGGCTCATTCGAATGGAAATCGAGAGTTCTAGTGCCCTTTTTAAGGGTCAAAAGTAATTGAAGGACAACTAGCCCTTCCCCCCCAACGCCCGTCATTCCCCTAAACACATCCAATTAAAATTTTGAGACAGCCATTTTGTTCAGCGTAGTTGATTTCCAGATAGAAAATAAATTTTTGAGGAGGACACTCCCCCACAACCCTCAGGGCAAGGGTTTTTAAGTTATGCCCTGGGGGCAAATAAGGTTTTTATAGAAGGCGTTGTTGTAGAAACTTCAAAACAGGCTCATTCCATTGGAAATTCAAAGGGCTAGTGCAATTTTTAATAGTCGAAAGTGATTGGAGGGCAACTAGCCCCCCCCCACGCCCATCATTTCCCCTAACACATCCAATCAAAATTTTGAGATAGCCATTTTGTTCAGCGTAGTTTATTTCCTGATAGAAAATATGTTTTTGAGGAGGACACTCCCCCACAACCCTCAAGGCAAGGGTCTTAAGTTATACCCTGGCATTGGCGTAGAAAGTTCAAAAAAGGTTCATTCGATTACAAATTCCAAGAGCTAGTGCCCTTTTAAATAGTCAAAAGTGATTTGAGGGCAACTAACCCCCCTCTCACGCCCACCTTTTCCCCAAAAACATCCAATCAAAATTTTGAGATTGCCATTTTATTAAACGTAATTTTAAGTTCTGGAAATTAGGTCTTTGAGGATGGCAACTCCCCCACAGCCCTCAGGGCAAGGGTTGTAAGTTATGCCTTGGCCATATAAGGTTTTTTATAGACAACGTTGCCGTAAAACCTTCAGAAAGGGTTCATTCGATTGGAAATTTAAATGGCTATTTCCCTTTTTAATTGTTGAAAGTGATTCTAAGGCAACTGACACTCCTTCTGATTCTAAGGCAAATGCCAACCATTTCCCCAAACACATCCAATCAAAATTTTGATGCAGCCATTTTGTTCAGCGTAGTTGAAAGTTCTGGAAATTATATGTTTGAGCAGGACTCTCCCCCAGTCTTCAGGGGCAAGGGTTATAAGTTATGCCCTGGGGGCATATATGGTACTTATTGAAGGGATGCTCGTATACACTTCAGAGAGTGCTCATTTGATTGGAAATTGAAAGTTCTAGTTCACTTTTTAAGCGTCAAAAGATATTGGAGGGTAACCAGCTCCCCCCCCCACCCTTTTTTCCCAAATGCATCCAATAAAAATTTTAAAGTAGCTATTTTGTTAAAAATAGTTCAAAGATCATATAGCAACAATTCCGGTGTCGACACAACCCACCAGGGCCCGGGGGCAGGCGTTGTAAGTTATGCCCTGGGGGCATGTATGGGTCTTATGGAAGAGATGTTCGTATTAACTTCAAAAAGGGATCATTTTATTATAAACTGAAAGTCTTTGTTAACTTATAAATATTAAAAAGTGATAGCAAGGTGCGTAGCCCCCCCCCCCCTTCACGTTCATTTTTACTCAAGCCTGTCCGATATGAAGTTTGAGATAGCTTTTTTTTAAATAGTTCAATTACCATATAAAGAAAACTCAGAGGTCAACACAGCCCCCCAGGGCCCGAGGGCAGGTGTTATAAGTTATGCCCTTGGGGAATATATGGTTCTTATTGAAGGGATGCTCGTAAAAAATTCAGAGATGGCTCATTTGGTTGGAAATTGAAAGTTCTAGTTAAGTTTTTTAGAGTCAAAAGAGACTGGAGGGCAACTAGCCCCCCCCCCCGCCACCCACGCCCCTTTTTCCCCAAATGCATCCAATAAAAATTTTGAGATAGCCATTAAGTTAAAAATTTCTCAAAAGTCAGATAACAAAAACTCAGGTGTCGTCAAAACCCCCCAGGGCCTGGGGGCAGGCGTTGTAAGTTATGCCCTGGGGCATATATTGTTCGCATGAAGGGATGCTCGTATAAACTTCAGAGAGAGCTCATTTGATTGTATATTGAAATTTCGAGCTCACTTTTTAATACTCAAAAGAGATCCGAGGGCAGCTAGCCCCCGCCCCCCCCCCACGCCTTCTTTTTCAAAATCCATCTGATGAAAAATTTGAGATAGACATCTTGTTAAAAATAGTTCAAAGTTCCGATAAGAAAAAATCCGGTGTCAATAGAACCCCTCAGGGCACAGGGGAAGGCGTTCTAAGTTATACTCTAAGGGCATGTATGGTTCTTATGAAAGGGATGCTCGTATAAACTTCATAGAGGGCTCATTTGATTGGAAATTGAAATTTCTAGTTCACTTTTTAAGAGTCAAGAGAGTCATACTAGCCCCCCTCCCAACGCTTTTTTCCCCAGACCTGTCCACTACAGATTTTGGGTCAGCCAGTGTTTTGGAAATTGTTCAAAAATTAGATAACAAAAACACCCCCCAGGGCACGGGGGATAGGCGTTGTAAGTGTTGTCCTGGAAGCGTATTTAGTTCTTATGAAAGGGATGCTCGTATAAACTTCAGAGGAGGCTCATTTGATTGGAAATTGAAAATTCTAGTTCAATTTTTAAGAGTCAAAATATATCCGAGGGCAAGTAGCCCTCGGACAGTCACTGTAAAAGTCTAAAACCTACTGCGTCATTGGCACTTTACTGAAAACTATATGCGTCTTGAACAGTCTTGGAAAGTATTAACAACATCAAATTCAACATTTGATGTATAATGATAATAATTTTTGAAAGACCCATCAATTCAAGAATTTATTTCGCTGTAATTGTATTTTTTTTCAATGCTGTAAGAACTGGAAAAGAAAGTGTTTGTAATATAATCCGTTTTCAGTTAAGCGCCAATGACGCAGTAGGCTTTTGGTTTATATTTACAAATACGAAAGGAGGCAGTATCCAATCACTTGTTTGTAGGGAAAGTATATTCGTCTTTAACAACTTTAAAAAGAGCTAATAAATTAAACTGAATATTTGATGCATAATGATATTAATTGCTGAAAGCTTATCAGTTCAAAATGTTACTATGTTTTTAATGTTTATTTTCAGAGATATGTACAAAAGAAAATAATTGTCACAAAATTGGCTTTCAGTGAAGCGCCAATGACGCCGTAGCTTTTTGACTTTTACAGTAAGTGAAGGAGGTCATTCCCAAATTCTTGTCTGTGGTTATTTTGTATTGTTTCAAGCTTAATTTGCATATTCAATTTAGGTTTCACTCGTTTTAAGATTTATTTATTAATTTACACTAATATCTATTGTATGTTTGTTTGCATTGATTGTTTATTTAATTTCTGTTTGTTTTATGTTTTATTTGTACTTCAATAGGAAAATATTGTTTTCGTCTTAAGCTTGATTTTCATATTCAATCGAAGCATTACTCTCTTTAAGATCTGTTTATTCATTTATGCTATTACTTGTTGCATGTTTTTGCTATGACTGCTGATTTAATTTCTGGTCATTTTGGTCTCCATTTATTCATTAATAGTAATTTCTGATCGTTTTTAGTTTGAATTTTAAAAGGTATATGTATCTGATGAGCTTAAGTTTAAAATGGCCTTTACTTTTAGTTTAAAAAATGATTTTTTCGGAAAGTTTTTTTTAATTAATATACATTCAAAGGACAAAAATTTAAACCGTTTTCCAGACGGGTGGTCGCATCGTTTTTCGTACCTTTGACGCATGCAAAATTACAAGAGATGACAAATGACTCCGAACAGCAAAAGAAAAGCCATTGAAAAAGAAACAGCAAAAATCACATTGAAAAGCAAACAAAAATTTTGCACAACAAAATGTGCGGTTAGAAGTAAAATCTCAATGGAATGAAGGAGCGTGTTAGTTTAGCGTGTTTAAGTCTGTGAAGGATAAATACGATGGAGGAATTGTTTTTTTTTAGTATCTACGAAAAGTGCAAAATCACACAAAAACAAATAACTCTGAACAGATGAAGAAAAAGGCCTGGAACAAGAAAGAGCAGAAATCTCATTGGATTGCAAACGAAAATGTGACTTATATTACAATAATTTTTAAAGACAGATAGCCTAAAGAATTTAAAGACCAAATTTACATCAAGCAGTAGCCCTGTTGTGGTAGAAGCTGATTAGAGATCAAAACAAAGTCAAACAAGTTTAGAATGTAGCTCTTAATGGGAATCTGTATTTTCTATAAACTGCAACAACTTCAGCAGCATTCTGGCTAAATTTTATTCCTGCAAACCATTTAGCGACATTACCAATCAATATTTACTAATCACTTTGATAGTCTAAAACACAGTTTTGACAAATGAAAAGCAAAATGCGTTTGATTGACTTTAGTACTGAGCCTTGGATATATAGTACAGCACACGACCAAGACATATTGAGGATCCGTGACTAGGTTTAGTTTTCAGTCTCACAGACGACACTGATTTCAAAAAGGTATACTCTTTCTGTCTAGTGTAGACTTGGCCTGAACTAATACGAATTCTTCAGACATATTTAAATTGATTCATTACTAGATGAGATTAATACATTTGTGATTCAAAAGCCAAAATCGAAACAATTAATTTAATAAGAGCCTTATAGCCTATAGTCCCCGTTAAACAAGGTCTGATGACCCACAACTGTAACTAGGAGTTTCGGAAATTCACCGCTATGTTATTTTTTTTTTAGAATTCATTTTTACTTTATTTGGACATTGTCTTCGATGATTTTTCGGGTTATGAGCTCGACGTTCAGTTTATTCAATGCATTTAAAATTACAACCGATAATTTCGTATTATTTGAACAGATAAGTGTCATTTAGAGCAAATTAAGACCTGATTCAGACAAGCCATTTCATTCTCGGTATATTCTTGCGACATTTCCTTGTAATTTTAAAAGACTCGATAAAATCATAGGCACATTTAAACAATATTCAAGCTGATTACACAAATAGATATTGCCCTTTAGACATCCATTAATACATTTATATGGAACAGAATTTATATTTAATAATATATTTATTTATAACTGACTGACATCGCGCATTGCCATTTGAACTTTCGTTAAATTTCGGTTGGCAGAGCCAGTTCCATAGGTTTGAATCGGATTACTGTCCGGTATTTTTGGTTTATCTAGATGAAGAGCCTACAAAATAAAACTTCACAGCCGGTAGTCATCTTTCTGTTATGTAAATGAATACATAATGACAACAAATATCTAATTATAAAAACTTGAGGCTCTTGAGCTTTATTAGTCAACTTTTTTCGCTAAATTTCAGCTAAACTAATGTAGCAGAGGGTAATCTTGACTGAATACATAGCCCTACTTACAATTAAACACCTTTGAACACGGTAGTAAACTGTCGTCATGACACACAGACTGTGACTTAACAATTTTCTGTAAGCCCGAACAAACAAGATTGTTAACTGAAGTAAACAAAATAGTTAACATATCCAAAAATTATAAACACTAATCTGTAAAAAAAAAAGTCTATTGGACAATAAAATGGGACACTTATACGTAAATCAAGACTTAAACAGCATTTCAAATTTCAGGAAAAGAGTAAAATTGCAATAAAAACAGTGAAATATTGAATCCGTCCACGGTTATTTCCTAAACACGGAAATATGAGTTTTCTTCTTATTCTTCGAACTTTTAAAATTTCTAGCTCAACATGTATCAACAATTATAGAAAAGAAATGTTCTGTTATCCCATGGCAGACAATCCATATTGTGAAATTTCCAAGGTTGAGCTTACCTTTTAATTTCTAATGAGTTAGTCTGCAGCAATGTTGCTAAATTCTAAAACTTAGACTTCGTTGTTTTTGCGGAGGTTCAGAATTTAGTTTTTTTGCACCAAGTCAGACAAGCTTTGATTTTGCATTGAGCCAGGCTTAGCTATTTTTTTGCAATGAGTCGGTCCATAGGGATGCTGCAAAATTTTACAGCTTGGACTTAGCACGATATGCACCGGTCCAGTCTGCAGTAGTTCTGGAAATTCCTTAAAAAACCTAAATCCCTTCTTCATCCCTCGCACAAAAATGCTTAAATCTGCAAGATGCTTAAACGGCACGTAATTTAAGCCAAGGAGAAGAAGGGCCCGGATTTTCAGAGGGTTAAGTAGGCTTTAAAGTCCGGTAATATTAGTATTAACATTACAAAATAACAAAGATTGATGTAGCTTCATAATAATTAGTTAAAACTTTCTGCAAGATCTCGGTGATAGACAGAAAATCAAATTGTTCTCGCCACCTCATAAGTCGATACATATTAGGTCTTAAGTTTTGAGGCAAGGCAAAGTAGCCCTAGCTTGTGTATTCTACATTTTTAGAAATATCAGCATAGGTTGAGATCGTTTAGCATAGGTTATGTTTTGAGGCGAAGTAACACACCTTAAACTTGTATTCAAGGTGTATTTCTACAAGTGTAAAGCTAGTTTGTCTTACCTGTTGGAGATAAAACCAGATTTCGACTTTTCAATTTGGGGGCGTACATGATGAGTCCTCTTTGATTTGGTGGTTCTTTTCGATTGACTGGATCCCTCAACTTTTGAATTTAGCAAAAAACAATCATTACACATTACGCATTCACTACTGGAAAGCAATTTCCCGCAATTTTCACAATGATAAAGTTCTTTTTCTGTAAAGAAAAGTGCATATTAAAGAACACTAAGGAAAATACCATTTATGACATGCAAACATTAAGCATACCAAAAATAGTCTAGACATTAAATTCTAGAAGTTCTGCAAAAACGTAATAAAATTGCACAGTTTGAATAAACATCTGAGAGAAAAATAAACTGTGCACTTGGTCCTCAGCTTACGAACTTAGTAAATTTGTATTTTCTTGTCACATAATTCTAAAACTTAATTTTTCTTTCTCTCCCTTTTTTGGTCTCAAAACTACCGGGTGGCCTCAAAAAATGCCGGAGCCCCGGCTTCGCCCGGACCAGGGCACTCGACACGCGGCATGCTTGTGCATCTTTAATTCTCTAACTACGCATTAGCTGAATCATCGCGTTATTCCTTGGTTTTAAGTCATGAGCTGTCAAATCAGCAATTTCAATTGAATTAAGAAATTCTTCATTCCTTCTTCCTGTTAATATTTCACAAAGTTATATATTTTATAGGATTTATAATCTGGATTTGCATGTTATTTGCCTGCATTCAATTTCTTCTTCCTGTTAAAACTTCGCTGAGTCATATACTTGGTTTGATCTGTATTCTCCTGAGATTCGTTGTGATTCCCACCGTTACTTCTCTTCTAACCTCAGATTTCACTTAAGATTCGATGCGAACACCGCTGTCACTTGTCTTCTAGCAGTAGATTTCGTTTCTCATTCACCATTACTTCAGACATTTTTTCCTATACTGATGCAATATAAGGTTCTTCATTAACATTCTAATAAACTCCAATGTCTATATTTATAGCCATTTCATATGTACCAAAAAACGTCTTTTCCAGCTTCTACGACAGACTGCTGGGCAAATTTTTCATTTGCAATTCAATATGATTCTCGCTGTCGTTTATTCCATGGCTCTTACTTTAGAATTTGCGATTCTCGCGTTCGCTTGTTTTTTCTTATCATATTTATATATTTGTGCTTTTTTTCGTTAAACATTACATTAAGCATTTTTGCATGCCCTTTACTTTAGCTGTATGGATAGGTCTTGTCACATTTGATGGCCCAGGCTGTTGGACAAAAATTTCTTCTTACTGTTCAAATGACGTATCATTTTCAACCGTTTTGATTTAAACCATGTCATGTTGTTTGTACTTTGTTTAAGGAAATAGTCCTCAAACTATAAATAGCCCCTTTGTAATATTACAACTTCGTTTTCTTAGTGTTTCAGTTACTGTTGGCCCGGCCTCTAAGTCTTTTGGCGCCAGATGTGATTTTACCAGCTTGCTTCAGACTTGTCTATATAATTACATCCTGTGTCAACTTCCTTAGAATTACCAACGTCGTTAGCTATTACTTTTCTTTCACTAAACATTATTATAAAGTTCAGCAGCATATGATGCAGTATCAGGTTCTTCGTTAACGTCCTTATAAGGTACAATATCTATATTTATAGCTATGTCATCGCATGAAGCGTTCATAAAATGATGAACGTTTTTATTTACTGCTTTTTATTAAATTTTACATTTGAATTTTGCCTCGGCTCGAATTTATAATTATTAAAACATATCGCAGAACCTTTTTTTTTTTTTTTTTTAACGGAAGATGACGCATTATAAGGTTCTTCATTAACCTCCTTATAAACTTCAATGTCTCTATTTACAGCTATTTCATTGCCTGGAGCTTCTATAAAATGTTAAACGTCTTTATTTACTTCTTTTTATTCGATTGGACCTTTAACTTGCCTCAGCTTGTCTTTTGTCATTATGAAATACATGTCGCCAAACCTTTATTTTTCTAACAGAGGCATGGCAAGCATTGATAATCTCATCCATGTCGAAATTCCAAGCGCAATCATGATCGCTATAATCTTCAAATACGATAATCAAAGGTTCTAAGAATGGAACCCCAGTAACAACTCCTTCAGAAGTTTGTTCAAACGACACATCATTTTCAACAAGTATTTTCGATCTTCAGTTTTCTTATTATTGTTTAGAACACTGTCCATAAAAAGACTGATGAATTATTCAAGACACCGACGAGTTTTATAAAATGTGTGATCATTGAAATATTATGATGTGACTTTTAATACTACGTCCTTTATGGCGGTGACATATATGCTGCCTTTTATATTAGTGCATGACGTCATTACAATACTGCGACACATTTCACTGTTGTTCTTTAAATACGTATATGCATGGGACATCATTTGAATGAAAAGTGTTTCTAAAATTAAGGCTCTAAAAATTTTTTTCTCAAACTCGTGACCTATCTAGATCGCATATATACTATGTCTTTAAACGAGCAATAATTGTGCATTTATGTATGTATGTCTGTATTTTTTTCAAAAACGGCTCCATGTTTTTGGGGAAAATTGGCATCCTGGGGTTTTCAGGCCTTAAAAAACGATTTATATAGGTCAGAAGTTTGAAAGAAATCGTTAAAAGCCTTAATTTTGGAAATAAAAAGGTCCATGTGAGTGAAGATAAGTCACTTTTATGAACACATTCGCAAAGCATACTTACTTCATACATGCTTCAGTAGTGGTTGTATCGTTTTCAGTGTCTATAATGCACAAAATACCAACTGTAAATAGTGTATTCACAAAAGGGGTTTAAGGTAGTTTCATAAAGCATAAAGGACAAATAAACAACCTAGATAATAAAATGTGACAAGACCAATCTGAGCAGCCCCTTAAGGTAAAGGGGATTGAAAAATGCCTAAAGTAATGGTAAATGAAAATCAAGAACA
>NC_142794.1:57355537-57371029 GCF_049724085.1 Artemia sp. Qi Xiang Cuo
AATACATGTCGCCAAACCTTTCTTCTTTAACAGGAGCATGGTAAGCATTGATGACCTCATCCATGTCGAAATCCCAAACCCAACCGCTATCATTATGAAAAGCGATAATCAAAGGGTCTTAGTTCCTTACATAAAAAGTGCTTCCAAAATTAATGCTCCAAACGAATTTTCCCAAACTCGTTCCCTATCTAAATCATTTTTTCAGGCCAAAAAATCCCAGGGAAAAAATATATGGAGCCATTTTCAAGAAAAACTTTATTAAGACATACATACACAGTTGTTCGTTTAAACAGTATATATATATATATATATATATATATATATATATATATATATATATATATATATATATATATATATATATATATATATATATATATATATATATATATATATATATATATATATATATATATATATATATATATATATATATATATATATATATATATATATATATATATATATATATATATATATCCGGCGGCCTTGCCGCCAGGCCCCGGCAGTCGGCACGCGGCAGGCTTCTATATATATTGTCTACATATATGGATACTGATTGTCGCTTGTCTTCTAACCGCGGTCAATTTGTGGTCTTTTCATACTGCAGTCTTTTCAAAGATATTTGATATCCACTATGCTTCAAACTTTTACTTTTATTTTTTAAGGTTTTTAAATTGTTGTAATCCCTTGTTAAAATATATATAAATATTTTTGCAATTACCAGTTTTTTGCTCTGTTCGCAATTTAATGTCTTTCAATACTTTGTCTTTTCAAAGATATTTGATTATTACAGCAAGTCCGATTTCTAACAACAATTTCTACTAAGCTTCAAACTTTTGGTTTTGTTTTTTAAGGTTTTTTAATTGTTGTAATCCAGTGTTAAAATATATACAAATATTTTTGTGATTACCAGTTTTTCTCTCTTTACTCAATTGAATGTCTTTTCATACTGCAATCTATCCAAAGATATTTCACTATTACAGCATGTCCGATTTCTAACAACGATTTCTACTAAGCTTCAAACTTTGGTTTTATTTTTCAAGGTTTCTGAATTGCTGTAATCCCTTGTCTAAAAAATACATACAAATATTTTTGCATTTACCAGTTTTTGCTCTTTAAGCAATTAATTTTTTTCATACTGCAGTCTATTCAAAGATATGATTATTACAGCAAGTCCAATTTCTAACAACGAATTCTACTAGACTTTTGCTCTTTCCGCAATTCAATGTCTTTTCATACTGCAGTCTGTTCAAAGATATTTGGTTATTAAAGCAAGTCCGATTTCCAACAACGATTTCTACTAAGCTTCAAACTTTTGGTTTTCTTTTCTAAGGTTTTGGAATTGTTGTAATGCCTTGTTAAAATATATACAAAGTATTTTTGCAATTACCAGTTTTTTGTTCTTTAGGCAACTTAGGGTCTTTTCATACTGAATCTAATCATAAATATTTGATTATTACAGCAAGTCCGATTTCTAACAACGATTTCTACTAAGCTTCAAACTTTTGGTTTTCTATTTTAGGGTTTTGAAATTGTTTTAATCCCTTGTCAAAATATAAACAAGTATTTTTTCAATTATAAATTTTTGCTCTTTAAGCAATTTAATGTACTTCTCCAAAAACCTTTAATTTTTCCTCCTAAGTGTGAAGCCACCGGGCCCCAGAACTCGGCAAGCGGCAGGCTTCTATATATAGATTCTTACTGTCGCTTGTCTTGTAAACGCAGACAAGCTGAGCTTTTCCTTGATATCATGACGTCCAAATGGACCTTAAATTAGAAGTGTTGCCTTTGTAAAATAATTTTTTTTTTATTGGAAATTTAACTTTTGCCTCGGCCTGTCTTTTGTCATTATGGAAAACTTGTCGTCGAGCCTTTGTTTCTTTTAAATGTTCAGGTGGTGGAACAAAAAATTTTTCTTCCAACGATTTATCTAGTCCAGGTTTTTGATTTTCAAAGGTATGTAAGGCATTGACTACCACCTTTGTTTCTTTTAATTGTTCAGATGGTGGGACAATCATCATAGCTATACCAGTTTTTTGTTCTTTAGGAAATTTAATGTCTTTTCATACTGATTCTATTCAAAAATATTTGATTATTACAACAAGATAGATTTCTAATAACGATTTCCACTAAGCTTCAAACTTTTGGTTTTCTTTTTAAAGTTTTGAAATTGTTGTAATTCCTTGTAAAAATATATACTAATATTTTTGCACTTACCAGTTTTTTTGCTCTTTTATGCAATTTAATGTTTCTCTCCATACCTGAAAATCTTCAATTTTTCCTCATTAGTGTGACAAGTGTGACAACGTCATTGCAATACTGATGTATATAAAGATGATTTCACTCGTATAAATAATTTTGTTCACAAATTAAGGCGCTTAACAAGTTTTCTCAAACTTCTGACCTATCTATCTAAATCGTTTTTTTTAGGCCAGAATATACGAGGATGCAAATTTACAACTTTTTAATTACAAAAGGTTTTTTAACCACATCAATTTCATTTAGAATGAGCCATTAAATAGCTCTCTACGATGTTCCAGTGCCAAGCTATCTGAGGAGAAAGAGAGAGAGAGAAAAAAAGAGAGAAAATAGCTGACCCAATATTGTCGCTGACGCAACCATTCTGACTGTATATTTTTGTTCTTCATTTTCGTTTATCATTACTTTAGACATTAATTCAATACTCTTTACCTTAGCTTCTCGGATAGGTCTTGTCAAGTCTGATGGTATAGGTTATTCATTTGCCCTCTAGGCACTATGAAACTACTTAAAACGCCTTTTCTAAATAGACTAACTACACTTGGTATTTTATAGCTATGTTCCTTAGCTATGTTCCTTTTGTAGATTAGCTATGTTCCTTTTGTAATATTGCATGCGTCATAGAAAAACGATACGTTCACTTTAGGTGAGGGGGCGGAAATTATCTAATTTATTCTCTTACAATGTACTCTTGAACATGACGTCAATCATATGATTTTTCTTGTCAATCATATGTTTCTTGTGTAATTTTGCCAGCATCGTAGACACTGAAAACGATAGAACAGCTACTAAAGCAAATATGACGTATGTATGCTTTTCGAATGTATTCATAAATATGACGTCGCTCAAATGAATCTTCAATTTTTTCAAAATTAAGGCTTTTAGCGAATTTTCCCAAATTTCTGACCTATATAGATCGTTTTTTTAGGGCAGGAAATCCCAGGATGTCAAATTTCCCGAAAAAATATGGAGCCATTTTCGCGAAAAAATACAAATATACATAAATACATACAGAATTAATGCTCGTTTAAAGAGGGTTGAATCGTATATGATACACACCTTCCAGCACAATAGAAACAAGCAGTACGTTTGGAGGTGGTTGTCCCAGTGAAGCAGCGCTCTAATTTACATTATCCTTCACTTCTCGCATTTTCATAAAATCTTTGGCAGATCTGTTTATGTCTTCTAATGTTTCTTCCAATAGATCCATTAAGCTACGAAAAATTCCATAATGTGCCTGACGTTCGTCAATAAGTTTATCCAGGTTGCAGCGGTCATTTAACCATATATTTCTTTACTCTCCAATTTCATTTATGATTGGTTGTGATTGTTGTTGTCGGAAACTTCTAACCACACATTTCTTTGTCCTTCACTTTCGCTTTTGGTTAGTTGTGATCTTCGTTGTCGCAAGTCTTGTAACCGCATATTTCTTTGTTCTAAATTTTCGATTTTGACACGTTGTGATCCGTGTTGTTGCAAGTCTTCTAACCGCATATTTCATTGTTCTCCGCTCTCTTTTTTGACTCTTTGTGATTCCCGCTGTCGCTTGTCTTCTAGCCGCATATTTCTTTGTTCTTCACTTTCGCTTTGGATTCATTGTCATCCTAGTAGTCGCGAGTCTTTTAACCGTCCACTGCTTTGTTTTAAATTTTGGTTTATCATTTTCGGACATTTTCCCTGTACTTTTTGCTTTAGCTGCTTGGATTGGTCTTGTCGCATTTGATGGTCCAGGTTATTCATTTTCAACCATTGTGAATTTACGCTTTCCGCGTAAATTTTTGTCCTGTCACGTTTGATGGTTCAGGTGGTTGGCCAAAATTTCTTCTTGTTCAAACAAATTACCACTTTAAACAAATGTAAATTTGTCTTTTTGGGGAATTTTTTATTCTTATTCAAAATTAACAACAAAAAGTAGGCACTTCTTCCTATGTTACACTCACTTTTTTATACTTAGTTATACTTATTCTACTGTAATTTTTTCAAAATTAACATACCAGACAAATAAACTGTTCGAATATTTCAAGGGTTTTAAGGAAAAAGTCTTCCAATTCCTACTTAAAATAAGTTTTATTTTGAGTTCCAGACAAAATAAGTGTATTTTTTTCTTCATTTAGTGGAGTTCTTAAGGAAGGATCTGCTCAAGAGGAGCGTCCCACAGCCGAGTGACGTCATTTACATGAAAAATATGTTTCGGAAGTTAGGGTTCTAAACGAATTTCCTCAAACTCCTGACCTATCTGGGATTTTTTCAGGCAAGAAAGTGTCACTTTGCCAATTATAAAAAAAATTTGGTGACGTTTTCAAAAAAAATTCTAGATGAATATATCCAATCTTTTTACACTAGCAACTGTGTATATATGTATAAACTTTTTTTCTTGAAAGCAGCTTCATATTTTTTTCAATGGGAACCCTGGGATTTTATGGACTGAAAAAAACGACCTAGATGGGTCACAATTTTGAAAAAATTTATTTAAAGCCTAAATTTCGGGAGAAAAATCATATGAGTGACGTCACATTTATATACATTTCAAGGGCAAACAATAAGTCATTTTCCCCTATCAGTGGTCGTATTGTTTTTAGTACCAGTGCCGCATGGAAGATTACACAAGATGACAAACTACTCTGTTCAGCTAAAGAAAAAAGGCATGGAACAAGAAACCACAGAAACCGCATTGAATTGCAAATGAAAATTTTCTCAACGTAATTTTTGGTTATTAGACAAAGCAAAATTACAAGGAATGAAGGAACGTGTTAAACTAGCATGCTTGAGTGTGTGAAGGATAAAAAGCAATGTGGAAGTAGTTTTTAGCATCCATCACATGTGTAAAATTACATAAGATGATAAATGACTGCAAACAGCTAAAGACAAAGGCAAAGAACAAAAACATCAAAAATTACATTGAATTCATTTAAATCACTTAAAACTAAAGAATAACACGGTAATTGTTATTGCATAATTTAGATATTTCAGAAATTAAACTGGAATAAGGAACGTACTGTTTTATCGTCTGCAAAGGATAAACAGGAAGGAGGAATTGAATTCACGTTAAACTTTTTTAGTTCATCTGAAATTGCTGATTTACCACCATGTGACTTGAAATTAAAGAATTATAATACCAGCTTGAAACTAAAGAATTATAAAACCAATGAACGATTATACCAACGCGTAATTTAGATATCTCAGAGAACATAGGCATTGGACCATTCCTGGGTTTTACTGAATTATATAACAAAGAAATTAAAGCCAAAATATAACGACAGGGGACAAACTAGTAAAAAAGTTCTTTGCTATATATGAAGTCATGCAAAATTATACATAACTTTGAATGAATCCGACCAGCTAAGCCAAAAGGCATGGCAAATTGTACGAGGTACTGATGTACAAAAATGAAACGCAACGAGATATGCGGCTAGAAGACATGCGACAGAACGGATCCCAAATGGAAATAATAGACAAAGAAATCTGCAGTTAGAATAAATGCGACAGGGATAATCACATCGAATCATAAATGATATCTAAGTTAGAAGAGAAGCAGAAGCGACGATAACAATGAATCCCAGAGTAAACAAACCCTATGAAAGGGATGATTTTTTGATGCATTAACAGGAAGAAGGAATTGAATTCACGCCAAAATGTCTTAATTTAATTTAAATTGCCGATTTGACAGCTCATGAATTAATACTATTGGATAAAACGATGATCGATATAATGCGTAATTCGAGAATCAAATATATACAAGCGTGCCACGTGCCGATCGCCAAGGCCCGAGCTCCCTGTGATATACTATCTTTATAAACGAGCAATAATAATATATGTATGTATGTATGTATTTTTTCTAGATAACGGATTTCTAGATAACGGATTTTTCGAAAAAATTGGCATTCTGGGTTATTCTGGCTTACGAAAACGATCTAGATAGGTCGAAAGTTTCAAAAAATTCGTTAAGAGCCTTAATTTTCGAGAAAAAATATTTATGTGAGTCACACCATTTTTATTTACATCATTATTGCAATGACGTATGCACTAACATAAAAGTCTGCAGTCATGTTAGTAGAATTTTTTGAAACAGAATCAAGTTTCTATGAAAAACAGCAATCAGTTATTATATAAATTGCAAAAATATTTATGGTGAGTGAGCAATAATTTTAACGTTTTAATTCAAACTAGAAAAATACCTGAAAAAATTAAAATTAACTTGGTTTTTTGTTAGATTTAATGTACTCGATACGTGATTAGGTTTACAGTTTTGAACGCAACCAGTTACACAGTGTCAGTATAAAGACCCAAAAATCAAAAATTTGTGATAATTAGAACTGATCTATCAAACGATAAGACCGAGAGAACTGCCCGAACAAATTAAATTCACCATGGGTGAAAATCTACAATCCGGACAAGACCATCAATTGCGACAAGACCAATACGGGCAGCTAAAGCAAAGGGTGTTACTAAATTTTCTGAAGCAATCAAAATCCAAAATGAAGAAGAAAGACAAAAGCAGTTAGAAGATATGCAAAAGCGACTATCAAAACTTGTCAAAAAAGAAAATGAAGAGCCAAGATACGGGCGGTAAGAAGACCTGCGAAAACGATAATTAGAGCGTGTCAAAAATGAAAATTAAGAGCAAAAACGCGCGCGGTTAGATGACATGAGACACTGAGATATTCTGGCCCACAAAAACCATCTAAATAGCTGAAGTATGATGCACCTAAAAGATATACAACAGTGAGAACAGGGAAATATGCGGTTAAAAGATAAGCGGTAGTAAGAATTACAAGCGATCATGAGAAAGCAGTTATCAGAACGTGTCAAAACTGGAGTGAAAAACAAAAATAGTGCAGTTATTACAAAAATGAAAGTGAAGAAAAAAAGAAATATTACGGCAAAGAGCAACGCCATGACAATATTTGACGCTCATAAAATGTGGCTCAAAACCCAGTACAAATCTACAAAGATGCCATAAACAACGCAACTCTTTATTACAAGTCATTGGAACCCTTCAACGTTCTATGTGTTCCCTGGGGAGCCCTCTATTTCCCTAGGAAGAAGTAGAAAACAAATCTCGCTCATTCGGAGGTTGTTACACAGAAAGAGAATTAATATATATACAAGCTAGCCACTTACCGAGTGCTGGGGGCCCGTATCGAAATCGGCTTCGCAGTTTTTTTTTAATTGGCACATTGACATTTCTGGCCACTTGAAACGATCTAAAAAGCTCACAATTCTAAGGTGAATTTGTGTTTTTCCTATAATGGTTGTATTACCTCAAACTTGTTCCATGACTTTTTCTTTAGTTGTCTGGATTCATTCAAAATCATGTTCGTTTTTGCACAACGTCATAGATACCAAAGAAATTATTTTCCAGCTTTTCCCCAGTAGTATTTTTTTTATTTAATTACATTTTTATACAGTTCAAAGCAACCAGGCATGGTTATTACGCATTAGCATAATCACCGTGTTATTGTCAAGTTTTAAGTCACGAGGTGTCAAATCAGCAATTTTAATTGAATTAAGAAATTCTGGTGTGAATTAAACCCGTCCTTCCTGTTAATGCATAAAAAATCATCCATTTTATAGTATTTGCATTCTCCTAGGATTCGTTATGATTCTCACTGTTGGTTCTGTTCAAACCGCAGGTATCATTTACGAATCGATAGGATCATCCCTGTCGCTTGTCTTTTGATTCGCTTTGATTCTTGGTATCGTTTATCATCTAGCTATCATCTAGCCATATAATTATCTATTCTTCACTTTCGTTCTTAAATCGTCTTGATTCTCGTTATCACTTATTTTTAAACCACAATTTTCTTTTTTCTTCACTTTCATTTTTGATTAGTTATAATACTCGTTGTCGCAAGTCTTCTAATAGCATATGTCTTTGTTCTTCACTTTCGTCTTTGATTCGCTGCAATCCTTGCTGGCGCAAGTCTACTAACCGCTTATTTCTATGTTCTTCATTTTGGATTTTAACTACTTCAGACGTTTTTTCAACGTTCTTTGCTTTAGTTGCTGGGATTGGTCTTGTCTCATTTGATTTTTCGTAATGGCTGAAAAGGAAAAGGAACATGGTTGTTCCATTTCAGCCGTCGTAATGTTGGTCCTTTCACGTTAGATGGTTCAGGTGGTTGGACGGAAATTTCCTCTCGTGCCAACGAGTCATTATTTATAGTAATTGTAAATTTCAAGTTTTGGGGTCTTCCACTAGGCATATTATTTATAATCATATAACTGCTAGCCTTTGAAAAATAGACTGATAGATTTTCGTAGAAATAGCCAGTCTTATGCTATTTACTGAAATACATATTATGATATGATTTTTTATGTGACGTCGTTTATGGCTGTAACATGTATATAGTCTCTTATATTAGTGCAAGATGTTATTATAGTACTGATGAAAATGTGACGTCATTTAAATGAAAAGTGTGTTTCCAAAACTAGAGCTCTAAACAAATTTTCTCAAACTCGTGACCTATCTAGATCTTTTTTTTTTAGACCAGAAAATCTCGATGAAAATTTTTGAAAAAAAGTATGGAGCCAATTTCTAGAAAAAGTTTAATATATATATATATACATATATATATATATATATATATATATATATATATACATATATATATATATATATCAAACTACTACTTTTTTTATAGACCAGAAAATCTCGGTGACAATTTTTTGAAAAAAAGTGTGGAGCCATTTTCAAGAAAAAGTTTAATATATATATATATATATATATATATATATATATATATATATATATATATATATATATATATATATATATATATATATATATATATATATATATATATATATATATATATATATATATATATATATATATATATATATATATATATATATATATATATCAAACTACTACTTTTTTTATAGACCAGAAAATCTCGGTGACAATTTTTGAAAAAAAGTGTGGAGCCATTTTCAAGAAAAAGTTTAATATATATATATATATATATATATATATATATATATATATATATATATATATATATATATATATATATCAAACTACTACTTACCAATGTGCGTCCTCATATGACTTCTCAACAGTGCGTCACGGCGAAACTTTTTAGGACAAACACTGCAGGGATAGGAAAATTCGTCATTATGAGATTTAAAATGAGCATACAAATTCTGCAATCCATCCACTTTTATACCACATCTAGAGCAAAAGTAAACTCCATTTTTTTTATGGGCTGAAACCCTGTGAAGTTTCAAGAGCTCTTTCGAATCGAAAGTGGCGTGACAAAGAAAACAAGTGTAAGCATCTTTAGTACCTAAAAAAGAGGAAACTTTAAATGAAAAAAAGATAGTGGAATGGATAATCTACATAAGAGTTAAGGCTGAATTAAACTTAGAACTTAACAATTCCCATGTCGTATTTCTATCTGTCTTTATTTAGAAGCAGATTGGTGTGCATCTAATCGCGGTGTTCATTCATCGCTAAAATTTCTTATTACGTTTAAAAAAGTTTCTTATTGTTCTTATTAAACAGCCCTTGTGTTTCAAGTTTTAATGTTGCTACTTACTTTCATTTGAAACAACTTGTCTTTGTTTATTTAATTTGTTATTTTTTAAATAATGCCAGGAAATCCAGCTTCCCCTCCATAGAACATTCCCTCATCAAACGGAAAATCTCTCCATGTAGAGTTCCTCCCAAGTAAAATACCCCCATCCACCAGGACAATTCCCTTCGGAAAATGCTATTCTGCTCCCATCTCAATAGCTCACTCTTCGCGCTGTTTTAAGAACTTTAAAAAGCCCTGGTGTTTTAAAAGTCGTTCTTAAAGAACTGAGACAAAAATTCAAACTTTTAGCTAAAAGAACAAAGCATTGGATAGGGAGCAACCCTTTTATATGCAGAAAAATTTCTCTTCGTTAAAAAAAATAATTATATATTCAAAAAATTAAAAAATAATAACATTAAAAAAATTATTATATGAATTCCGTCAAATTACCAAAGTTTTATGCTTCCCCTGGAAGTTTCACACACAGGAAATTTGTCCCTTAAAAATGGCAACATAACTTTTAATTTACATTTGAATAAGCCCTCTCTCGATATTCTAGGACCATCGATTCGATACAATCACCCCTGGGAAAAAAAACACACATCCCTGATCCCTCTTCAGGCAAAAGAAAATAGAAAATTCCGCATTTTTGCAGATGGGAGCTTGAAACCAGTACAGCTAGGTTTCCTGATACGCTTAACCTGGTGATGAGATTGTCATTAAGATTCCTTGACTTTTTGAGGGTGTTTTCCCCTTTATTTAAATCAGGCAATTTTTCTCAGGCTCGTAGCTTTTGACAAGTAATACAAAACTTAATGAATATTTTATATTTGAAATCAGCATAAAAAGTCAATTCTTTGATGTATCTATTGATATTAACATTCAGATTCTTTTAGACTTTCGATAGATATTGAGCCGATTCACTCCTTACTTACAGTTCGTTACCATGAGCTGTTCGATTGATTGAACAAAAGGTTTTTATGATGAAAGTAAAGAGCGAATTTAAAACTTAAAAAAATTATCTAAAACTTACAAATTATTTGTTTTATAAAAAAGACACGAATACTGGTTCGTGGTTTATACAGCATATTTTTCAAAAAGCATTTCAAACGAACTCACTCGTGATATTTCCGTATACTTGTAGGATTCTGAAAAACTAACACTTTACTGAAAATACAAAACCGACGCAAAATAAGAAAAAGAAACAATAAAACCCTTAAGTGGCTTGCAGAAACTAAGTGAACAATTCAAAAATCTTTCAACAGCCTTTTATCGGCGATGAGATCAATAGCTTTTACGACACAATTCTAACTCTCTAAAAAAAAACAAGAAAGCTTAGTGCTCAGTAAAGCGCTCGTATTCAGAATTCTCAAAATAGTTGTCATAACCAAGAGGCAGCAATTTTGTTTCTTTTAAGTTTCAACTTTGCCTTTTACTGGAAAATAATATGAGTTTTTACTAAAATTAATTTTAAACTTTCACCACAAAATATATTTTTTACGGAAAAGTGAAGAGCTATATTAAACCAAAAATGAGCAGAAATGAAGCCAAAGAATCTTCCAAGCTTAAAACTACCACAAATCACCATAAATAAATAGATGAAACCCAAAACGAGCAGGAATTAAAATAAATAACCGAGTCAAACTGAAAACGAGCAGTAATCAACATGAGTAGGACTGACAACCCTCACACCTTCTCATGACCAGAACATAATTTGCATTTTATTGAAAACACAAAAAACAAATGAACATGGATTTGCAGTTTAATATACCTATAGTGATATTTATTCAAAAAGTGAAAAATTTTAACACGCATTTTCCTTTCAATAAATTAACGTTTAAATTAGCTTCTAATATAAATTTTTATAAACATAAAAATTAACTTTTAAATAAGCCCTTAAACCCCTGCGACGAAGAAAAAAAAGCAGAGAAATAAAGGATACATCTGTGTTGCTCACATAAAAAATTGATTTCCCTTGTAAGGTGGAGGGGGGGTTGTAAGTAACCTTTATACGGTTTTCTATAATGGCAATTCCCTTAGTGTATTTTTTGTTTTGATCTGACGCCAATCTCGAGGAGTTTCAGGGTACAACCCCCAATGGCCAGAGCAATGGAATACATCAGTCATCAAACCGTTATATAAAAAAGGGGATAGCATGGATCTCAGGAATTACCGCATGATCAGTATGGGCAATGGTGTAAGAAAGCTTTTCGCGAAAGTGTTAGGGAATAGATTAGATAAGTGGCTAGAAAAATCACAGAAAGTTATCGAAATACAAGCAGGATTTCGCGAAAATTATAATACTATAGATCAAATTTTTATTCTAACTAGTCTAATTAGGAAATCTACCAGGAAAAAATAGGATAAGTTGTTTTTAGTCTTTTCGGACTTGAAAGAAACATTCTATAGCGTACGTTGGAAAATTCTTGTGTATTGTTTGATTAATTCGGGATTGTTGTGTAAGCTTCTGTGAATTTCGATACAAATTCTTTTGACAATTAAGTGTATAGCGTGGGATGGTAAGGAAACACTAAGGGAAATACTTAGCAGGTTGGGGCAAAACAAGGTTGTAATTTGTCTCCGAAGTTATTTTCGTTGTATATTAATGACACTGAATGCTATTTAAGGGAAAGGAAAGTAAGTGAAATTACAATTATTTGATAGAAAATTGTCTGCACTTTTGTACGCCGATGATATAGCTTTATCGGCAAATAGTAGAGAGAATCTGCAGCATGCATTAGAGAATGTAGAAAAGTATTTTAAGGAAAAGGTACAGGTTCTAAATCCAGAGAAGTCAGCAGTAATAGTTTTTGCAAGGGGAGCGAAGACATCTGAAGAAAATTTTAGTCACGGGAGGGGAGTTATAAAAGTAGTGAAAGAGTATGCTTACCTAGGCTATAGACTTGTTTCAAATGGTAGGTGGACAAGAAATATAGCTCTAATATGAAGTAAAGGCAAAAGTTTAAATGGCATATTTTTAAAGAGTTGTATAAAGGATATAGGAGCAAAGGATATCAAACTACAAAAGCGTATTTTTGCAAGTAGATGAGAACCTGCTATACATTATGGGGCAGAGATATGGGGACACCAAAGGGGGATGGAAATGGAGAGGATACAGCTATATTATTTTAAAACATTAATAGGGTTAGATAAAAAGTTTAACAGCATTGTTTTAAAGGGTGACCTGGGTCTTTTAGCTTAAGAAAAAAACGGTTAGTACGCATGGTTGGTTATTGGGAAAAAATTATTGCTATGCCAGATTATCGGTTAACAAAAAATGCTTTCAATGAAATGTTATTGTAAAAAAGTCTTGGCCTGCGCAAATTAAGAGTATACTAGACAAACGTGGGCTATCAGGCTGGTGGAATGACAGTATTGGACCAAGGGTGGAAACAGAATTGATTGGAAAAAGTGCTACAAGATCAAGAGATCCAGGTTTGGCAAGAAGACAAGGTTAAGTCACAATCCCTTGGAATATATAGAAACATTAAAAAAGCTTGGGAAGAAGAAATATAATATAAAATTTGGGCTTCAAAATGATACTTTAAAATGGGTCTTATCAGTAAGAGGGAATTTTATGCCGCTTGGGGGGAGAAGCAAGTATTTAGGGAGGGTTTAGGTTCGGAGTGGTCCCTTCACTTGTCTGATGTGCTGAGAGTCTGAAGATTTAGAACTTTTTATGTGTTATTGTGAAGAACTGAAGGTACTTAGAAGGGATCTTCTTGGGAGGGATGTCATGAATAGAAGGTGTTTAGAAAATAAAATAGAAAGTAGTTGCAAAGGGGATATTAGAAATTTGGGAAATTTTGTGAGTGTGGGGATGAGACATAGGGAGAGTTTTCTATCGTAGTGTTATTTTCAAAAGTGTTTTAACTTACTATCATGTCTTATGTGTTTTTTTGTATTTGTATTATCCATGGCCCATGGGGCTTTTGTGAGAAATATATCTATATCTATACCTATAGTGATGTTAATTCAAAAAATTGAAAAAAATTAAAACCTTTTTTGCTTTCAGTAAATTAACTTTTAAATTAGCTTCCAATATAAATTTTTATTAAAATAAAAAATTAACTTTCAAATAAGCCCTTTAGCACCTTTGTAGAATTTTTCAGTGTCCTACTAGCGACGAAGAAAAAAAAACAGAGAAATAAAGGATATATTAGTGTTGCTCACACAAAAAAATTGATTTTCCTTGTAAGGTGGGGGGGGGGGGGGTTGTAAGTAACCTTTATACAGTTTTCTATAATGGCAATTCTTTTAGTGTACTTTTCGTTTTGATCTGACGCCAATTCAGATCAGGGTTTCAGGGTCTTTTTAAAAATTCCTGTAAATTTGGTTTCAAAATAACATTTTACTGTTATGATTAATCGAAATAATAGTTGCCATTGCTGAATCAGCTAAAAATGGCAATTTTGTAAGATAATACAGAAACGAACACTTTTGGTAATACCAAATTTAGTAAGACAAATTCTTACAAACAGAGAAAACAAATAACAGTTTTATATCGTCGTTTTTTTTAATGAGATGGATGTGCTTACCTATAATTAGCACAAAGTTATCAAAACTCGGTGTCAATGACCAGATGACTGCAAGAAGCTATTTTTCTACAGCCAAAGAAACACGGATTTCAGTTCATTTCAGCTAATGCAGAAAGTCCTATTTCGCATAAATAAGATTTTGCGAACGGCATCAATACTTTGAAGGCTTTATTTGACAAAATATTATATTTATTCATAATATCAAGTCAAAACTGAATGAGAGTTGCATTCTGAAAATTTATTTTAAAGAACTGTCACAAGCTAATCCAATCACCTTTTCTTTCTCATTACTTGTTAATTTAAGTTTATTATCTTCATTGTTGATAAATGGATTGTGTAGTCACGCGTATTTCGTAAAACCGAGACCTCATGGATTTCTTATGAATGCTTTCACACTCAGAAGAGAAAATGAGATTCCTCTCCTACAATTCCATACTTATAGCCGATATTTAGTTATCCAAGCAACTATATACAAGCAAACTAACCAAAAATAGGGGTCAACCCCAAACAAATTGCAACAGAAATGATTTTTATACCATATGGCAGAGAGAAAAAAAGATCAACAACATATCCAAAGTTGCACATTCTAGGTCGACGCAGAAGAACTTTTATTTTGCTTTTCGTGTCGATTTTTTCCATTTTTTTTCTAAAAAAATGAACTGTCGGTAAATGTTCGTTTTTCTGTATATGAAGTACGGTCCCGATGTAAGATGAAGAGCTGAGCCCGAAAATGAAAGCAAATCTGATGTACAATGTAGCCTACCAGAAAAAAGTTTCATAATCATTAATATGTGCTTTTACTCTTCTCCTCGTTATAACCTCTTTTTTACCATACAATCTGAAGACAACTATTCTGACATAAAATGATGAGTTGAGCCCAAAAATCAAATTAACCTGATGTAGTGTCTACTAGATAACCCGTTTCATATTCATCAATATGCACTTTTTTATTTTCATTGGACATATTTCTTTTAGCACTTATTGTCCACCAATTCATAGATTGTTGGTAAAAAAAAGCAGCAAGCTGATAAATTATGGTTGGCCCATTTAGAAGACCAGGTAACGCACAGAAGGCAGCTACACCACTTTCATTAGTTTCGTCTGCAATAAATTATATCAACGTTTCGTCCCACGCTTTGTCCAAGTGATTTCTCGGATAAAGCCGTAAG